>NW_027181748.1:42500-67500 GCF_028537555.1 Battus philenor | reverse complement strand
TTTTCTAGGTATCACATATTTGCACATTTATTATTTATTTTATAACAGTCTTTTATCTTATACCTAGGTTTTATTTATTTCTATAATCTTTTTAACTATTGTTTTACAATAATATACAAAATCCTGCCTAGTAGCTTTATCGCCTATCAGGGAGGGTATCGTGTCTTCTTTGACCTGAACACCAGACCGGCACTCGAAGTCGAGCCGGAGTCCCCCGAATGCGGGACACCGGGCCACAAGGTGGATCACGGTCTGGTCCACGCCCGGTTCACAGAAGCACGAGGGGTCCTCCTTGAGCTTGAACCTGTGAAGGTACTCAGAGAACCCCCCGTGCCCCGTGAAGAGCTGAACCAAGACCGTGTCCACCTCGATGCTGCGGAGCACGCGGTGGGCTGAGACGGCGTCCGGGAAGAACATCCTCGTCACCGAAGCCGTCGTTCCTTCTACATACCTCCTGTTCCATTCGTCAAGCGACTGCTGTCTCAGTTGCCTCTTGACGAATGAAACAGGGCATCTCTCATATTCCGGTCGTCTTTTACTCTTCAGGGCCGCTTCCTTGGCCAGCTGGTCCGCCCTCTCATTCCCCTCCATCCCCGCGTGCGCTTTCACCCAAAACAACCTTACATCCTTCCCTTTTTCTCTCACTTTCATAACATTATCCTTCACTCTTAACGCTAAAGGATGGAGGGTGTCAGGTCTTGCGACAGTTTCGAGGGCGGACCGCGAGTCGCTAAGTACGGCGCAGACTTGCGCCGACTCGTTGGCCGCGTGCCCTGTTGCCTCAGCCAGAGCCAGCAGCTCTGCCTGGTATACGGTGCAGAAGTTGCCCAACTTGAGCTTTTTCGTGAACAGCTCTGCGGCGCCCCGCTTGACGCAGAACGCCGCACCCACCTTGTCCTCTATGCGGCTGCCGTCGGTATAAATTACCAAGTCGGCAGCCGCGGTGGCAAGTCGGACTTCTTCCGCACTTTCCCCCAGACAGGAGAACTCCACACCAACTTGACCAGACGGGTGCGGTAGTCTCAGGTAGCTGACCGGTACCTCCAGGTCTCGGTCCCCTACCACCTGCCGGGAATGACCCTTTCTTATTTCAAATAAGCGGGCTGCTTCTTGGACCCGAAGGTCCAGAGGAAGCAACCCGGCAAGTATAAGGGCCGAGTGCAGGGACGCGGTCCTGTGGGTCCTCGCAATCTTCTGCGCGAAGCCCCGCTGGACCGCGTCCAACTGCCTGCGGACCAGCAGCTTCCTAGCCGCCGGCGCCCATGCACTCGCTGCATACAAAATCGTCGGCTCCAGTACCGCCAGATACATCGTTCTGATCACCTCCGAGTTCAGACCCCAAGATACCTTCGCGGCTCTACACAGCTGACGATAGAGGCCCTGTGCCTTCTTGCTCACGTTCTTCACGTGAGTGTTGAACGTGAGCCTATCGTCAATTGTGAGGCCTAGTATCCGGACTTCCCCAGTCCGGCTAAGCGGCTCGCCCCCCATGCTCAGTAATGGGTAGTCGAACTTTTGCTTATTGGTAAGCACCATCACCTTTGTTTTGTGTGGTGCAAACCTCAGCTTGTTCCTGACTCCCCATTCATGAACATGGGCGAGAACGGCATTAGCCCGACTCGAGATGTCCTGGGCCTTCTGCCCCGAGAAGACCAGCACGACGTCGTCTGCGAACGCCTGGCAGTGTGTCCCGGTCTTTACCACCTCCTCCAAGAGAGGGTTAATGAGGAGGGTCCAGAAGGTTGGGCCGCCTACGGATCCCTGCACGCACCCCTTGGTGGTCTCTCTGGCCCACTCTGCCCCCGCGTACCGTACGGACACCTTGCGATTGCTAAGATAGCTGTCAGCAAGGCGCCGCAGATTCACGGGGCAGCGAGTTTCTGCCAGTCTGCACCGTATAGCAGGCCACCAGGCGTTATCGAAGGCTCCCTCTATGTCCAATGATACCAGCACTGCGATCTCCTTCTCCTTCAACCGAGTTCGCAGATGCTGGATCAGGACATACAGGGAGTCCTCGGTACACCTCTGCGGCATAAAGCCGTATTGGTGGCTGCTGACATACGGTGCAGTGTACCACCGGATCCTACGGACCATCATTTTTTCTAGGACCTTGCCGAAAATCGGCAAGAGTCCGATGGGCCTGTAGGATTTCGGGTGCGTGTAGTCCTCCTTGTCCGGCTTCCGCAACGCTACGACCACTGCCTCCTTCCATCTCGTGGGGAAGTGGGAAAGAGCGAGACACCGGTTGGAGAGCGCGAGGTACAGAACGGGGTCCACGGCGACGGCCGCTCGGCAGATGTCCGCGGTGAGTCCGTCAGAGCCAGGTGCCTTCTTGGCATTGAAGGTCGATACGGACCATCGGAGCTCCTCCATCGTAAACGGGGGATCACATGTTCCGTCATGGTCCCCCGAATTGACTTCATTGGCCTTTGCTCTTACAGTTCTGTGGTCCGCATTGTCCTTCCCGGGGTCATCCTCCGGGAAGAAAACCTCCGCCAGCAACCTGGCTGATCCCGCTGCGTCCAGCACTTTGCCTGACTGGACGAGGGGGACGTCCTCTCGCCTCACCTCCGTGCGACGCATCACACGGTGGATCCCGTCCCACATGGTCTCGCGATCCTGCCTCTCACAGAAACGCTTCCAGCTATGGGTCTGAGCGCGCCTCGCCTCGAGACGGTATGCCTCCTTCGCGTCGCAGTACTCGCGCCAGACCAGCTCCTTACGAGCCGGCCTCGCGGCCCTGATCCTTCTCTTCTTCCTCAGGACATCCGCCTTGAGGAGAGAGAGCTGTTCGGACCACCAGGGCAATTCCGTCCTCTTCCGCTTGGAGGCCTTCGGCAGGACCAACTCGCAAGCGTCCCTCACGGTTTCCACGTACCGACCGACCATGCTGTCCAACGCCCCCTCCTCGGTGATTTGATTCACCTCGGCAGACGTCAGGCAGCGATCCGATAGCAGCCGGGCGACAGTTCGATGGAACTCGCCCCAGTCTGCCCTACGGGTAGTGTACTGCCGTGTGGTCCGCTTGACGTCCGTGCCTCGGGACCTGTCAAGCTTCAGATTGAACACAATTGCCCTGTGATCCGACGAGGATATGTCGTCCACGAGGCTCCAGCCCACCGCTCGATCGAGCAGGGTGGTCGAGCAAGCAGTAATGTCGACGCGACTGGAGTAGTGTTTACCGCCCCGATACGTATCAAACGTCGGCTCAGACCCCTGGTTCAACACGTGCACCCCCAGTTGGTCGAGGGCGGCTGCGATCTCAACTCCCCTTCGGTCCGTGGACCGGCTACCCCACCAGGTGTTATGCGCATTGACGTCGCCACCCAGCACCACGTTGGCAGTCCCCAAGCCCTCCACGGCCGAGCCGATCCGGTCCAGGTATGGTCCGACGGGCGTATTAGGCTCCAGGTAGACGGACACCACCCCTATCTCCCAAGCCCCAGTCCTCAGCCTGGCCACGGCAACGTTGCCAGACGTGAGTTGGGGACATTGAGTGATATCGATGGTGTCGTCGAATAGCACAATGGCCGCCTTGACAACCTCCCCGTTGCCTCGCGCGACACATTGTACCACCCTTGTCCCTGGGTAGTGCCTCATCTCGCCAATAGCGCCGATATACGGCTCCTGGACCAATGCGAACGCCCAGCCTCTCTTCGGCGCTTCGCATATCAGCTCGGCTGTAGCGAGCTCGGACCTTTGCAGGTTAAGCTGCGCCACGCGGTACTGGTGGTGCCCTGCGCGGAGAGTGCGGTGGGTCACCTGGGTGCCCTTAGCAATACGCTACGGACGCCCGTGCAATGGTGTCCCACTTTCTCCGCACAGGACAGTCTTCGTCGAATGCGCCGTGGTCCCACCGGTCTGCCTTAGCTTGTCGGCAGTTCCGGCAGGCGGGAGGTTTCCCGGCTTGCCGATCCGGACACTCGGCGCGTAGGTGCCGGCCACCACAATGGCTGCAGCGGTCTTCGCTTTCCGCGCAGTGCCGTTTGGTGTGGCCGTAACCCAGGCACCGAGTGCACTGGACTAGCGGGGAGTGGTCCTGCACCCGCACTCGCTGGAGGTCCACGTGCATGTAGCCCGCAGCCGTCAGTCGTCCCCAGAGAGCAGGCGACACGCGCATGACCACGTGGATCGTCTGCACATTTCGCGCCCTCCTCCTGAACCTTACCTCCGCCCGCTGATCCTCCTCAGAGACGTCTACCAGCAGATGTTTATTCTGGTTTTTGATGGCCTTTACTATTTCTTCATTCGTGTTATAGGCCATCACGTCTCTGAGCAGCACCAGCGGATCCTTGTTTTTCACTTCGGCAAGGCTCAGGTCCTTCCCTGCTCTCCTCAGCCCCTCACGCACCCTCTCCAGCTCGGCCTCTGAGCCGCAGCCCAGGATGACGCGACCGTCCCGCACCCTGCGGATCCGGTCGACCCTTATGCCGGTCTGGGTGGCGTTTAGGGCCTTTCGAATTTTGCCCAGAACCTGCTCGCCCGTGTCGGTCCCCGACGAGACCGCCACCGAGTGCTTAGGTTCGCACCCCGGTGGCGGCCTTTTTGCCGGGGCGGCCGCCACGCTCGCGTACGTGCCGGGAGGCTTCCCCTTTTCTTGTATTGTTGTTTTTGTAGCCACGAGAGACTCCCTCAAGCCCTCCAATTCCTTGGTATTGGCTTCAAGGAGTCTCGCGTGGCTTTCTAGTTTCTTTAGGAGCTCGCAATGGGTCGCCGGCGGGGGGTTTGCGGGTGGGTCCTTTACTTCTACTTCCACCCGGTTTGCCCCACTCGCCGGCTCCTCTACTGGACCCCCTTTTGGGTCCTGGGTTCGTCCCCTGTTTGCGAGCTCCGCCTCCTTGTAAAGCTCGTAGAGCCGATTTATCGCGTTGATTACCTGCTCCTTTATTTCGGTCTTCAGGTTGCGCGAGCTGCCCAAGTGCAGTTTTGCCTTAGTTAGGCACGCTCGCGCCTCCTTCACTCGATCTGCGGACGCCGGCTTGTCCCCTTTCGGGGATTGCCCGGCCGCCGCAGGAGCAGGTGTCGGCTCCACCGCTTTCGGCACCGCACGCGTCCTCGGTTTGACGGCCGGCGCGACGCTGCGGGGAGAGGTCCTGGGCTTCTTCCCTTGTCCCTCCCATTCCCCCACACTCCTCCGGACGCTCTTAATGGGCGAGGTGCTCACCCTGCACGCCTGGCTGGCGCCTGCCTGGCTCACCTCGCCCGCGTCGGTGGTCTTTGTGGGGGTCCGGTACATGGTAGGGGTACTCGTCTGAAGTGTAAAAATTTTAAAAATTTTAAAATTCAAAAATGTAAATAATTAAAATGTTCTAAATTAAAAATTAAAATCAAAATTAAAAATTTAAAAATTTAAAAATTTCAAAAATAAAGTATTATATACTTAGTCCTAAATTGTTCTAATTTAAAATTGAAGTATTATATACTTCGTCCGTTATTAAAAGTTTAAAGTATTTAATACTTAGTCTTACAGTTCAAAATTTAAAAATGTAAACAATAATGTCAACTTAACTCTAGTGCAACAAGGCAAAAAGACTCTTAAACTAAGGCAATAGGGCCCCTATTCTATTGCAGTTGCTGTCTATAACAAAGACCGGTCGTAAAATTTATTACCCCGCGCGGCGCGCCGTTTAACTCCCTGTAATATTAATTATTATTGCTACGCACGGCGCGTCGCTCGCGCGGTGCGGACGGCAACGTCTCCCGGCTCGCTGACCTCGCCCGCGGCCGCAGGGGCGCGCCCGAAGTTCGGCAACTGCGCACGACAAAGCGTGCGCGTGCGAGAGAGACGGTTGCGCCGCCCGGTAGGTCTATCCCTTTCCGCGGCGCTCAGGCGCGCACCAGATGTTTTGCTACGGCCGCGGCGGCGCGAATCTGGCTCGGTTTTATGTTTTTTACCTTCTACCGTCCGCTTATTTTTATTAAGGTGCTTTGTTATAAACAGCAACTATTGTCTAATTCTACTTATAATGCTAATCTTAAAACTATGGGATAGGTCAAAAAGACCTCACTCCCAGTGACAGCCGCCGAGTATTTTAATTTCTAGTATTTATAAAGGGAATTTAACCTTGTGGTGGGCTAAAAAGAAAATGTAATTACCCACCACTTTATTTATTTAATATTACGCTTTGTAAATGCGTGTAATACTCGGCGGCTATCTTACTTATGCTAAGTCCAGGTCGCTCCCGGCTCCCGGCTGCAACCTCCGCGGTCCTCGGACCCTTAAAAGGCCCCGGATGTTCGCTGGTATTCTCGAAGCAAGGTTCCAACCGGTTTTCTTTATGTTTTCCAGTTGGAATTCCCTTACTTCGGCTGCAGCTCCTCCGTCTGTGGTCGTAAAAATCCAAAAAAGGTGTCAAACGAGAGGCCTTGGTACGGCGCACCTCGCCACAGTTGCCGTTACACGATTTCCCACTGAAAATCGTGCAGCGTTTTAATTTTTTTCTTTTCTTACTTGCTCACTGTAATTTTTGTTTTTGTGTTTAAAAATCCAAATTATGTCCAATTTACACTTTTTTGGTGTCAAAGCGTTCGGGCTGTGAACGCGCTTTTTTTGACACTATTTTCACTAATTTTCGAGCACTTTTACTGACACTTTTTGATTTATCGATCTATTTTGAGCGATCTAGGCCACGTGGGAGCGTGCGTTCTGCTCGGGAGCGTACGGCGGACTGGTTAGGTTAGGTTAGGTTAGGTTAGGTTAGGTTAGGTTAGGTTAGGTTAGGTTAGGTTAGGTTAGGTTAGGTTAGGTTAGGTTAGGTTAGGTTAGGTTAGGTTAGGTTAGGTTAGGTTAGGTTAGGTTAGGTTAGGTTAGGTTAGGTTAGGTTAGGTTAGGTTAGGTTAGGTTAGGTTAGGTTAGGTTAGGTTAGGTTAGGTTAGGTTAGGTTAGGTTAGGTTAGGTTAGGTTAGGTTAGGTTAGGTTAGGTTAGGTTAGGTTAGGTTAGGTTAGGTTAGGTTAGGTTAGGTTAGGTTAGGTTAGGTTAGGTTAGGTTAGGTTAGGTTAGGTTAGGTTAGGTTAGGTTAGGTTAGGTTAGGTTAGGTTAGGTTAGGTTAGGTTAGGTTAGGTTAGGTTAGGTTAGGTTAGGTTAGGTTAGGTTAGGTTAGGTTAGGTTAGGTTAGGTTAGGTTAGGTTAGGTTAGGTTAGGTTAGGTTAGGTTAGGTTAGGTTAGGTTAGGTTAGGTTAGGTTAGGTTAGGTTAGGTTAGGTTAGGTTAGGTTAGGTTAGGTTAGGTTAGGTTAGGTTAGGTTAGGTTAGGTTAGGTTAGGTTAGGTTAGGTTAGGTTAGGTTAGGTTAGGTTAGGTTAGGTTAGGTTAGGTTAGGTTAGGTTAGGTTAGGTTAGGTTAGGTTAGGTTAGGTTAGGTTAGGTTAGGTTAGGTTAGGTTAGGTTAGGTTAGGTTAGGTTAGGTTAGGTTAGGTTAGGTTAGGTTAGGTTAGGTTTTTTTTTTTTTTTTTTTTTTTTTAAATTATACAATGCAAAAGTACCTCTAACATGGTCAGAGCCTTTTTTATTCTAGTTTACAATTTCTAGGCGGCGGGGGGAAATCCTCGAATGGACGTCTGGGAATGGAGGGCCCAGACAGTGTCAGACTCTTACTGACTAAAACCCCCCACCGCCGGCTCTGTTTTATCATTTATCTATCTTAATTTTATACATTTAATATTAATATATCTATTGTTGCTTACGCTATAGTATGGTTATTTTTGTTTTACATCGCTATTTATTTATTTCTTATGCTAATTACAATATTTCACTTAGTCTATGCTTAAATAATATTTCTTATTTCTATACTTATGTTTGTTCCTATCTATGTATACATTATATTTACACTGCATTTCGAATTTTAACCATTTTTCTTATTTTCTACTTAATCTATTTATTTAACTGTGGCTTATACTTATTTGTCTGGTAATGTCTGTTTCCTATTTACGTTTAATTTTTGTTACTGACTGGCTTTATTTTCTTTTGTGGCTTTTTTAATTATTTTTGCTGCAAATTGGAGAAATACGGGACGGCTCTGGGCGTCGTCTATGATAGAGGAGATGGTGTTCCTCTGTATGTCAACGCCCATTGTCATTTCGCAGTCATACCTCAATCTGCCATACCTCGGGCAACAGCTGATTAGATGCAATACAGTCTGGTCCACCGCAGGATCACAAAGGCACGAAGGACTCTCTTTGAGTTTAAACCTGTGCAGGTACTCCGAGAATCCCCCGTGCCCCGTGAACATCTGGACCAGAACTGTGTCCATCTGAATACTTCGGAGGACTCGATATGCTATATCTGCGTTCGGGAAGAAAATCCTCGTTGTTGAAGCCGTGTTGCCTTCCGCATACCTCCGGTTCCATTCGTCAAGCGTATCCAACCTGAGTTGTCGCTTGACGAAGGAAACGGGGCACCTCTCATACTCTGGTCTCTTCTTGCTTTTTAAGGCCGCATCCTTGGCCAGCTGGTCCGCCCTCTCGTTGCCCACCATCCCCGCGTGCGCTTTCACCCAAAATAGTTTCACATTCTTTCCTTTCTCTCTCGCTTTCATTATATTCTCTTTCACTCTAAACGCTAGGGGATGGAGGGTGTCCGGTTGTGCGAGAGTTTCGAGGGCGGATCGCGAGTCGCTCATAATGGCACACGATTGCGCCGACTCGTTGGCCGCGTGCCTTGTTGCTTCCTCTAAGGCCAACAGCTCTGCCTGGTATACGGTGCAGAAGTTACCCAACTTGAGCTTTTTGGTTTTTAACTCTGCGGCGTTCCGCGTGACAGTGAACGCCGCTCCCACTTTGTCGTCTATGCGACTGCCATCGGTGTAAATAACCAGATCGACAGCCGCGGTGGCAAGTTGGACTTCCTCCGCACTTTCTCCCAGGCATGAGAACTCCACACCAATTTGAACAGACGGGTGTGGTAGTCTCAGGAAGCTTTCTGGTGTCTCCAGTTCTCGGTCGCCTACTATCCGCCGGGAGTGCCCACGTTTTACCGCGTACAGCTCTGCCGCCTCCTGGACTCGGAGGTCCAAGGGGAGCAGCCCGGCGAGTATAAGGGCCGAGTGCAGTGAAGCGGTACGGTGGGTTTTCGCTATTTTTCGCGCGAACCCCCGCTGCACCGCCTCGAGCTGCCTGCGAACCGTCAGCTTCCTAGCTGCTGGCGCCCATGCACTCGCTCCATACAAAATCACTGGCTCCAACACCGCCAGATACATTGTCCTGATCACCTCGGAATTCAGACCCCAAGATACCTTCGCGGCCCTGCACAATTGACGATAGAGGCCCTCGGCCTTCTTACAGACATTTTTGACGTGGCTGTTGTACGTCAGTCTATCGTCAATCGTGATACCTAGTATCCGGACTTCCCTTGTATGGCCGAGTTGCTCGCCTCCCATAGTTAGTAATGGGGTGTCGTATTTAAGCTTATTGGTTAGCACCATCACCTTTGTTTTGTGTGGTGCAAACCGCAGCTTGTTCTTGACTCCCCATTCATGAATATGAGCGAGAGCCTCATTGGCCTTACTCGAGATGTCCTGAGCCTTCTGCCCCGAGATGACCAGCACAATGTCATCTGCGAACGCTTGGCAGTATGTCCCGCCCTTTACCACCTCTTCCAGAAGGGGGTTAATGAGGAGGGTCCAGAAGGCCGGACCCCCCACGGACCCTTGCACGCACCCCTTGGTGGTCTCTCTGGCCCACTCTGCCCCCGCGTACCGTACGGACACCTTGCGATCGCTAAAGTAGCTATCGACAAGGCGCCGCAGATTCACGGGGCAGCGCGTTTCGGCCAGTCTACACCTTATAGCAGGCCACCAAGCGTTATCGAAGGCTCCCTCTATATCCAGTGACACCAGCACTACAATCTCCTTCTCCTCCAAGCGAGCTCGCAGGTGCTGGGTCAGGTTATACAGGGAGTCCTCGGTACATCTCTGCGGTATAAAGCCATATTGATGGCTACTGATATAAGGCGCAGTGTACCACCGGATTCTTTTGACCATGATCTTTTCGAACATTTTCCCCATGACGGGCAGAAGTCCGATCGGCCTATAAGATTTCGGGTGCGTATAGTCCTCTTTGTTGGGCTTCCGGAAAGCCACGACAACCGCTTCCTTCCACCTCGTGGGGAAGTGGGAAAGCGCGAGACATCTATTTGTGAGAGCCAAAAATAGGACTGGGTCCGCGTCAATGGCCGCCCGGCAGATATCCGCAGTGAGTCCGTCTGCGCCCGGTGCCTTCTTGGCATTTGAGGTTGACACGGACCATCGGAGTTCCTCCATCGTAAACGGAGGGTCGAGGGTTTCGCCACCACTCTCCGCGTTGATTTCATCGGATTTAACTCTTACAATTTGGTGGTCCGCATTGTCCTCCCCGGGGTTGTCTTCCGGGAAGAAAACCTCTGCCAGCAGCCTGGCTGATCCCTCTGCATCCAGCACTTTATTGGACTGGACGAGGAGGACGTCCTCGCGCATTGTCTGCGTGCGGCGAATCACGCGGTATATCCCATCCCACATTGACTCTCTGTCTTGTTTCTCACAAAACTGTTTCCAACTGGAGGTCTGAGCCGCCTTTGCCTCAAGGCGGTAAGCTTCTTTCGCTTCGACGTATTCGCGTACAACCAGCTCCCTTCGGGCCGGCCTCGCGTTTCTTATCCGTCTCTTTTTTCTCGCCACGTCTTTCTTGAGGAGGGTGAGATTCTCAGACCACCAGGGCAGCTGTGCCCCTTTCCGCTTGGAGACCTTTGGCAAGACCAGCTCGCAGGCTTCCCCCACGGTGTCCATGTACCGACCAACAAAGCTGTCCAACGCCCCTTTTTCAGTGATCTCGTTCACCTCGGCGGTCGTCAAACAGCTGTCAGTCAGCAGCCGGGTTAGAGTCGTATTGAATTCTTCCCAGTCTGCCCTACTGGTGTTGAACTTCCGTGTGGTTCGCCTAACGTCTATACCTTGGGACCTCACAAGTTTCAAGTGGAACACGATTGCCCTGTGGTCAGAAGATGTTATATCATCAGCAAGACTCCAGTTCTCCACCCGGTCGAGGAGGGCGGTTGAGCACGCGGTTACGTCGACGCGACTCGAATAATGCCTCCCGCCCCTGTACGTGTCAAAGGTCGGCTCAGACCCTTTATTTAGCAAGTGGAGCTCCAGCTGGTCCAATGTTGCCGCCACTTCTATACCCCTTTGGTCTGCACTTTGGCAGCCCCATTCTGTGTTGCGGGCATTGACGTCTCCTCCCAGTAACACATTGACCATCCCCAAGTCTTCCACCGCCGAGCTAATTTGGTCCAGGTAAGGTCCGACTGCGACATTTGGTTCCAGGTAGACTGATACGATTGCTATCTCCCACGCCCCAGTTCGCAACTTAGCGACAGCGATGTTAGCCGTCGTGAGTTGGGGACATTGGATGATATCAATCGCATCGTCGAATAGTACAATGGCCGCCTTGACCACTTCGCCTGCGTCCCGGGTGACACATTGTATTATCCTAGTCCCTGGATAATGCCGCATCTCACCTATAGCTCCGATATAAGGTTCCTGAACCAGCGCGAGCGCCCATCCCCTCTTCGGCGCCTCGCTAATCAACTCGGCCGTGGCAAGCTCAGATCGTTGCAAATTTTGCTGCACAACATGATACTGGTGGAGCCCAGCATGTTGGGTGCATTGAGTCACCTGGGTGCCTTTAGCAATAAGCTATGGACGCCCGTGCAATGGTGTCCCAACGCCTCCTTACTGGACAGTCGGCGTCAAATGCCCCGTGGTCCTGTCGTTCAGCCTTATTTTTGTGGCAGTTACGGCAGGTAGGGGGTTTTCCCGCATGCCTATCGGTGCACTCGGTGCGGTGGTGACAACCGCCGCAGTGACCGCATCTGTCTTCCGCCTCCGTACACAGCCGCTTGCTGTGGCCGTATCCCAGGCACCGGGTACACTGGACAAGCGGGGAGTGGTCGTACACACGGACCCTCTGGAGATCCACATGCAACATGCCGGCAGTCGTGAACCGGCTCCACAGTTTTGGTGAGAGCCGCATAACTATGTGCACTGTGTGTGCATTGCGCGTCCTCCGCCTAAACCTAACCTCCATTCTCTGGTCCTTCTCCGGAACGTCACTCAAAATTTGCGCATTCTGAGACTTGATGGCCCTAATTATATCCTCGTCCTTGCAGAATAACCAGAGGGTCTCTGCTGCGGACTTCCTCTAGGTTCAGGCCCTTACCCGCTTTGCTGAGGCCCTCTCTGACTTTCTTCAGCTCCGCTTCCGATCCACATCCAATTATGACTTTGCCGTCCCGTATCTTCCGGACGCGGTCGATTTGTATTCCGGTTTTCGTTGCATTTAGGGCGGATCTAATCTTACCCAAAACCTGGTCCCCAGTATCGCTCCCAGACGAGACCGCAACTGAGTGCGTTGGCTCGCTTCTCAGCTGCGGTCCTTTTGCTGGCCCGGCCGCTACGCTCGCATACGTTCCTTTGTTTTCTTGTGCTTTGACTGTCTTGAGAGACTCCTTGAGGTTTTGAAGCTCCTTCGTGTTAGCCTCAAGTAGTCTCGCATGACTGTCTAGCCTAAGTAGGAGCTCTCTTTCCGTTGCTGTGTGCTGCACCTGCGAGGGTTCAGTAGGGGGAGCCACCCTATCCACCTTCTCCTCACTACCTTTGCTTGCTGGTTCAGCATCCGTTTCCTGGGTAAGGACCCGGGTTTGATTCCCTTTAGTGAGCTCTGCCTCTTTCACAAGCTGGTAGAGCCTGTCGAGCGCATTAACTACTACTTCTTTTATTTCAGATTTCAGATTGCGAGACATGCCCAAGTTTAGCTTTGCCTTATTCAGGCATGCTCGCGCTTCCTTAATACGGTCTACGGGGGCCGGTTTGTCTCCTTTCGGGGGCTCTCCGGACCCCGTATCTAACTGAGGCTGCTCTACCAGCTTCTGCGGCACCACCCTTGGTTTTGTTTTTCCAGCCTGGATGGCTTTACGGGGAGAGGGTTTGGGTCCGACTATAGTACCGCTGTCTTTATCTCCTAAGCTTTTTCTAATAGCAGGAACGGGGGAGGTGATTGCTTTGCCAGTGGCTGTAGCGCCTAACTGGCTCATTTCTCCTGATTCTGTCTGTTTTGTTGGTGTGCGAATCATTTTGTGTCTTATTTATAGCTGAAGATTAGTGGGGGAATAGTAAAAAGAAATCTTAAAACTAACAGATAGGGTTTAAAAACCGCTGCTCTTATGCACTTATTTTAATGGCCGCACCGCTATGTTTATCTAATTGTAAATTTGAAAGATGTAAAAATTTTTTATATTTCGTTGCTCCTGTAAAAATTTGAATAGCAATATTTTAGTGGTCGGGCCTAAATAATTTCGTTGTTCCTGTCAGATTTTAATAGCAATGATTTGTGGGCGGGGCCTAAATCACCAACAACCGTGTTACGTCACTAGTTGACGCGGTTTAGTGAGTTGCGTGGTGTATCCTTCCACCACCGCGGCGCTGATCGTCGCGTGGGGCGTGTACGATCGTTGCTACTCGTTTGCGACGTATGCCGTATCTGAGTTGTGACGTAATATATTAATAATTTTTAATAAATAGGCATACGATATGGTATGTGTAATTTTTTAATGTGTGTTTGATGTGTTGATGTTTTGGCTTATGTTTAAATATTTACTTAAGACTTAGTGCTAAGAGCTTCTAATGCCAGAACTACTATGAATCGTTAATTGAGTTGAATTGTCAACTGGAGCTGTGTATTTCACACCAGGATATAAAAAATCTTAAACTATCAGAGCGGGTCAAAAAACCACGGCTCTAAACTACTAACTATAGACAGCAAACTTTGACAATTTTAATTTTTTGCGTAATCTGAAACGTATTTTGACCTTTGTTGTGCCTTTGTATAAATTTAATTTGATTATTTAATTTAATTAAGTATTACTGAAAAATGAATTTGAGCTATTTTTGGTATTTTTATTATAAGGATTTGGTTAGATTCGGCCTTTGCAACAAATGTCAGCAGAAAAATATTAAACGCAAGTGTGTACAAGTCTTCAGTCAATACGGTTGAATTTTTCGGGGGCGTGGCTTGGGAACGCCCTAGTCCCGTGTTCTAATCCACGGTTACTGAGTACTTTTTGTATCGAATTTTCCCTGTATTTTATCTGAAAACTATTTTAATTTATTTGTGCTGAGTTAAAAAATGTTAGATTGGGAATTTTGAGATTTTTTCCAGTGTAAAAATTTGTTTTGTAAAAAATTTTTCGTATTAAATTTTGTGTGAATATTTTTATTTGTATCCTGGTTAATTTCTAGCTATGTTTATCTACTTGATGTACAATTTTAGAGATGCAAAAATTTAAATTTTTGGTGTTCCTGTTAGAATTTTAATAGCAATTTTTCGTGGGCGGAGCCTAAATTACCAGCTAATGTGTGTAAGTCCCTAGTTGACAGAGTTACTGTGTATCGTGGTGTATCTTCTCGCCACCTCGGCGCTGCTCGTTGCGTCTGATGTACGTTGCTACTCGTTTGCGACGTATGATTCTACTCGGTTATGACGTCATGAGTTAGTGACTAGGCATGTGATATGGCACATGTAAATTTTTGATATTTATTCGGTGTATTGGTGTATTAATTTATATATAACTATTCACTGAAGACTGTACTAAATGGCGTTCACTTCTAGATCGACTAAAGGTCGTTAAAAACATAAAATTGTCACTTAGAAGCTGTAAATATCATGCAAGGGATATAGTAAAAATCTAAAAAACTATCAGAGAGGGTTTAAAAACCACTGCTCTTACTTAGTGGTTATAGAGATGCAATAATTTTTACAATTTTTATTTTTACGTAATATGAAAAGTAATTTGACCTTTGTTGTGCCTCTGAAATTACTGAATTTGAATATCTAACCTAATAAAGTGTTACTAAAAAATAAATTTGCGCTATTTTTCGTATTTTAAAAATGAAGATTTTAGCTAGTTTCGGCCTTATCAACAAATGTCAACTTTGCAAAACTTTGCAGCTCTATAACTTTAAAACACATGAACTTATCTTTAATGTCCGCACAGTTTTGGAATGGCCGCAATGTCCCCTTTGCAATGATGTATTTCTCTGGTGGCTGATGGCTCCGGATCCAGTACCTCAAGGGCGTGTGATACTGGAGTTTTGTTTGTCCTGGCCAGGTGGTTGCCTCTAGCTGGTTGTGAAGGCACTTAAACTCTGGCCTAGGACGAGGTGTTGCTCGCTGAGTAAAATTTTGCACAATTTTTCACTGGAATTTACTATTTTTAGGCACTTGTTGTTGATTTATGGGCAGAATTTAACGGAAAAAATGATTTAAAAATTTGTATCTTTGCTAATTTTTGCACGAAAATTTTGAAACTTGCACAGGGGTGTAGAGAAGACAATTCCGCAACTTTCTACAATCGCCGTTACACACTTTTACACTCAAATATTTGCAGCGTTCGCACTTTTCTCGTTGCCGCACTCCGCGTCTAATTCGTTGTTTTCTTAATTAAAAATCGGTTTATAATCCGATTTTTATTTTCTTAGTACCGATCGATTCCTCGTAAAAGCGCGCTTTTTTCTATATATAACACTTCTATATTACTCAACTTTATACCACTTTTACTAATTTTTCGAACTTTACGGAACGATCTCGGGCACGTGGGAGCGTGTGTATTGCTCGGGAGCGCGGCGCGGACTGTGGTTAGGTTAGGTTAGGTTAGGTTAGGTTAGGTTAGGTTAGGTTAGGTTAGGTTAGGTTAGGTTAGGTTAGGTTAGGTTAGGTTAGGTTAGGTTAGGTTAGGTTAGGTTAGGTTAGGTTAGGTTAGGTTAGGTTAGGTTAGGTTAGGTTAGGTTAGGTTAGGTTAGGTTAGGTTAGGTTAGGTTAGGTTAGGTTAGGTTAGGTTTTTTTTTTTTTTTTTTTAGGTTAGGTTAGGTTAGGTTAGGTTAGGTTAGGTTAGGTTAGGTTAGGTTAGGTTAGGTTAGGTTAGGTTAGGTTAGGTTAGGTTAGGTTAGGTTAGGTTAGGTTAGGTTAGGTTAGGTTAGGTTAGGTTAGGTTAGGTTAGGTTAGGTTAGGTTAGGTTAGGTTAGGTTAGGTTAGGTTAGGTTAGGTTAGGTTAGGTTAGGTTAGGTTAGGTTAGGTTAGGTTAGGTTAGGTTAGGTTAGGTTAGGTTAGGTTAGGTTAGGTTAGGTTAGGTTAGGTTAGGTTAGGTTAGGTTAGGTTAGGTTAGGTTAGGTTAGGTTAGGTTAGGTTAGGTTAGGTTAGGTTAGGTTAGGTTAGGTTAGGTTAGGTTAGGTTAGGTTAGGTTAGGTTAGGTTAGGTTAGGTTTTTTTTTTTTTTTTTTTTTTTTTTTTTTTTTTTTTTTTTTTTTTTTTTTTTTTTTTTTTTTTTCGTACCCCTATCTAGTTTGGGACAGGGTCTTTTGTATCAATATAATTTTTCACATTTCTTATTATTTTCTTTCTCTTCTTTCTTTCCTTATAATGTCATTTCTTTCATTCTATTTTCTATCTTTCATTCCACAATTCATCTTTCTTTCTCATTCGCCCTATTCAGCTTTCATTCTTCCCTCTTTTCTTATTAATAATTACATTTTTATCTTTTTATTTACATTTGGATTTCTTATTTTATAATTATTTTTTATTTATCACAGTCTTATTTCTTAATTTTTTCCCATTTTATTGTCGCTTTGTTACTTACTTATGTTTGTCTTTTATTTATTTCTATTGTTCTTTTAACTATTTCTTTGCAGAGGGTTATGAAATCTTGTACTGGTTAGGTTAGGTTAGGTTAGGTTAGGTTAGGTTAGGTTAGGTTAGGTTAGGTTAGGTTAGGTTAGGTTAGGTTAGGTTAGGTTAGGTTAGGTTAGGTTAGGTTAGGTTAGGTTAGGTTAGGTTAGGTTAGGTTAGGTTAGGTTAGGTTAGGTTAGGTTAGGTTAGGTTAGGTTAGGTTAGGTTAGGTTAGGTTAGGTTAGGTTAGGTTAGGTTAGGTTAGGTTAGGTTAGGTTAGGTTAGGTTAGGTTAGGTTAGGTTAGGTTAGGTTAGGTTAGGTTAGGTTAGGTTAGGTTAGGTTAGGTTAGGTTAGGTTAGGTTAGGTTAGGTTAGGTTAGGTTAGGTTAGGTTAGGTTAGGTTAGGTTAGGTTAGGTTAGGTTAGGTTAGGTTAGGTTAGGTTAGGTTAGGTTAGGTTAGGTTAGGTTAGGTTAGGTTAGGTTAGGTTAGGTTAGGTTAGGTTAGGTTAGGTTAGGTTAGGTTAGGTTAGGTTAGGTTAGGTTAGGTTAGGTTAGGTTAGGTTAGGTTAGGTTAGGTTAGGTTAGGTTAGGTTAGGTTAGGTTAGGTTAGGTTAGGTTAGGTTAGGTTAGGTTAGGTTAGGTTAGGTTAGGTTAGGTTAGGTTAGGTTAGGTTAGGTTAGGTTAGGTTAGGTTAGGTTAGGTTAGGTTAGGTTAGGTTAGGTTAGGTTAGGTTAGGTTAGGTTAGGTTAGGTTAGGTTAGGTTAGGTTAGGTTAGGTTAGGTTAGGTTAGGTTAGGTTAGGTTAGGTTAGGTTAGGTTAGGTTAGGTTAGGTTAGGTTAGGTTAGGTTAGGTTAGGTTAGGTTAGGTTAGGTTAGGTTAGGTTAGGTTAGGTTAGGTTAGGTTAGGTTAGGTTAGGTTAGGTTAGGTTAGGTTAGGTTAGGTTAGGTTAGGTTAGGTTAGGTTAGGTTAGGTTAGGTTAGGTTAGGTTAGGTTAGGTTAGGTTAGGTTAGGTTAGGTTAGGTTAGGTTAGGTTAGGTTAGGTTAGGTTAGGTTAGGTTAGGTTAGGTTAGGTTAGGTTAGGTTAGGTTAGGTTAGGTTAGGTTAGGTTAGGTTAGGTTAGGTTAGGTTAGGTTAGGTTAGGTTAGGTTAGGTTAGGTTAGGTTAGGTTAGGTTAGGTTAGGTTAGGTTAGGTTAGGTTAGGTTAGGTTAGGTTAGGTTAGGTTAGGTTAGGTTAGGTTAGGTTAGGTTTTTTTTTTTTTTTTTTTTTTTTTTAAATTATACAATGCAAAAGTACCTCTAACATGGTCAGAGCCTTTTTTATTCTAGTTTACAATTTCTAGGCGGCGGGGGGAAATCCTCGAATGGACGTCTGGGAATGGAGGGCCCAGACAGTGTCAGACTCTTACTGACTAAAACCCCCCACCGCCGGGTCTGTTTTATCATTTATCTATCTTAATTTTATACATTTAATATTAATATATCTATTGTTGCTTACGCTTAAAGTATGGTTATTTTTGTTTTTACATCGCTATTTATTTATTTCTTATGCTAATTACAATATTTCACTTAGTCTATGCTTAAATAATATTTCTTATTTCTATACTTATGTTTGTTCCTATCTATGTTTACCTTATATTTACAATGCATTTCGAATTTTAGCCATTTTTCTTATTTTCTACTTACTCTATTTATTTTACAGTTGTTTATACTTATTTGTCTGATAATATCTGTTTCCTATTTACGTTTAATTTTTGTTACTGACTGACTTTATTTTCTTTTGTGGCTTTTTTAATTATTTTTGCTGCAAATTCTAGAAATACGAGACGGCTCTGGGCGTCGTCTATGATAGAGGAGATGGTGTTCTTCTGTATGTCAACGCCCATTGCCAATTCGCAGTCATACTTCAATCTACCATACCTTGGGCAGCAGGTGATTAGATGCAACACAGTCTGGTCCACCGCAGGATCACAAAGGCACGAAGGACTCTCTTTGAGTTTAAACCTGTGCAGGTACTCCGAGAATCCCCCGTGCCCCGTGAACATCTGGACCAGAACTGTGTCCATCTGAATACTTCGGAGGACTCGATATGCTATATCTGCGTTCGGGAAGAAAATCCTCGTTGTTGAAGCCGTGTTGCCTTCCGCATACCTCCGGTTCCATTCGTCAAGCGTATCCAACCTGAGTTGTCGCTTGACGAAGGAAACGGGGCACCTCTCATACTCTGGTCTCTTCTTGCTTTTTAAGGCCGCATCCTTGGCCAGCTGGTCCGCCCTCTCGTTGCCCACCATCCCCGCGTGCGCTTTCACCCAAAATAGTTTCACATTCTTTCCTTTCTCTCTCGCTTTCATTATATTCTCTTTCACTCTAAACGCTAGGGGATGGAGGGTGTCCGGTTGTGCGAGAGTTTCGAGGGCGGATCGCGAGTCGCTCATAATGGCACACGATTGCGCCGACTCGTTGGCCGCGTGCCTTGTTGCTTCCTCTAAGGCCAACAGCTCTGCCTGGTATACGGTGCAGAAGTTACCCAACTTGAGCTTTTTGGTTTTTAACTCTGCGGCGTTCCGCGTGACAGTGAACGCCGCTCCCACTTTGTCGTCTATGCGACTGCCATCGGTGTAAATAACCAGATCGACAGCCGCGGTGGCAAGTTGGACTTCCTCCGCACTTTCTCCCAGGCATGAGAACTCCACACCAATTTGAACAGACGGGTGTGGTAGTCTCAGGAAGCTTTCTGGTGTCTCCAGTTCTCGGTCGCCTACTATCCGCCGGGAGTGCCCACGTTTTACCGCGAACAGCTCTGCCGCCTCCTGGACTCGGAGGTCCAAGGGGAGCAGCCCGGCGAGTATAAGGGCCGAGTGCAGTGAAGCGGTACGATGGGTTTTCGCTATTTTTCGCGCGAACCCCCGCTGCACCGCCTCGAGCTGCCTGCGAACCGTCAGCTTCCTAGCTGCTGGCGCCCATGCACTCGCTCCATACAAAATCACTGGCTCCAACACCGCCAGATACATTGTCCTGATCACCTCGGAATTCAGGCCCCAAGATACCTTCGCGGCCCTGCACAATTGACGATAGAGGCCCTCGGCCTTCCTACAGACATTTTTGACGTGGCTGTTGTACGTCAGTCTATCGTGGTTAGGTTAGGTTAGGTTAGGTTAGGTTAGGTTAGGTTAGGTTAGGTTAGGTTAGGTTAGGTTAGGTTAGGTTAGGTTAGGTTAGGTTAGGTTAGGTTAGGTTAGGTTAGGTTAGGTTAGGTTAGGTTAGGTTAGGTTAGGTTAGGTTAGGTTAGGTTAGGTTAGGTTAGGTTAGGTTAGGTTAGGTTAGGTTAGGTTAGGTTAGGTTAGGTTAGGTTAGGTTAGGTTAGGTTAGGTTAGGTTAGGTTAGGTTAGGTTAGGTTAGGTTAGGTTAGGTTAGGTTAGGTTAGGTTAGGTTAGGTTAGGTTAGGTTAGGTTAGGTTAGGTTAGGTTAGGTTAGGTTAGGTTAGGTTAGGTTAGGTTAGGTTAGGTTAGGTTAGGTTAGGTTAGGTTAGGTTAGGTTAGGTTAGGTTAGGTTAGGTTAGGTTAGGTTAGGTTAGGTTAGGTTAGGTTAGGTTAGGTTAGGTTAGGTTAGGTTAGGTTAGGTTAGGTTAGGTTAGGTTAGGTTAGGTTAGGTTAGGTTAGGTTAGGTTAGGTTAGGTTAGGTTAGGTTAGGTTAGGTTAGGTTAGGTTAGGTTAGGTTAGGTTAGGTTAGGTTAGGTTAGGTTTTTTTTTTTTTTTTTTTTTTTTTTTTTTTTAAATTATACAATGCAAAAGTACCTCTAACATGGTCAGAGCCTTTTTTTATTCTAGTTTACAATTTCTAGGCGGCGGGGGGAAATCCTCGAATGGACGTCTGGGAATGGAGGGCCCAGACAGTGTCAGACTCTTACTGACTAAAACCCCCCACCGCCGGCTCTGTTTTATCATTTATCTATCTTAATTTTATACATTTAATATTAATATATCTATTGTTGCTTACGCTATAGTATGGTTATTTTTGTTTTACATCGCTATTTATTTATTTCTTATGCTAATTACAATATTTCACTTAGTCTATGCTTAAATAATATTTCTTATTTCTATACTTATGTTTGTTCCTATCTATGTATACATTATATTTACACTGCATTTCGAATTTTAACCATTTTTCTTATTTTCTACTTAATCTATTTATTTAACTGTGGCTTATACTTATTTGTCTGGTAATGTCTGTTTCCTATTTACGTTTAATTTTTGTTACTGACTGGCTTTATTTTCTTTTGTGGCTTTTTTAATTATTTTTGCTGCAAATTGGAGAAATACGGGACGGCTCTGGGCGTCGTCTATGATAGAGGAGATGGTGTTCCTCTGTATGTCAACGCCCATTGTCATTTCGCAGTCATACCTCAATCTGCCATACCTCGGGCAACAGCTGATTAGATGCAATACAGTCTGGTCCACCGCAGGATCACAAAGGCACGAAGGACTCTCTTTGAGTTTAAACCTGTGCAGGTACTCCGAGAATCCCCCGTGCCCCGTGAACATCTGGACCAGAACTGTGTCCATCTGAATACTTCGGAGGACTCGATATGCTATATCTGCGTTCGGGAAGAAAATCCTCGTTGTTGAAGCCGTGTTGCCTTCCGCATACCTCCGGTTCCATTCGTCAAGCGTATCCAACCTGAGTTGTCGCTTGACGAAGGAAACGGGGCACCTCTCATACTCTGGTCTCTTCTTGCTTTTTAAGGCCGCATCCTTGGCCAGCTGGTCCGCCCTCTCGTTGCCCACCATCCCCGCGTGCGCTTTCACCCAAAATAGTTTCACATTCTTTCCTTTCTCTCTCGCTTTCATTATATTCTCTTTCACTCTAAACGCTAGGGGATGGAGGGTGTCCGGTTGTGCGAGAGTTTCGAGGGCGGATCGCGAGTCGCTCATAATGGCACACGATTGCGCCGACTCGTTGGCCGCGTGCCTTGTTGCTTCCTCTAAGGCCAACAGCTCTGCCTGGTATACGGTGCAGAAGTTACCCAACTTGAGCTTTTTGGTTTTTAACTCTGCGGCGTTCCGCGTGACAGTGAACGCCGCTCCCACTTTGTCGTCTATGCGACTGCCATCGGTGTAAATAACCAGATCGACAGCCGCGGTGGCAAGTTGGACTTCCTCCGCACTTTCTCCCAGGCATGAGAACTCCACACCAATTTGAACAGACGGGTGTGGTAGTCTCAGGAAGCTTTCTGGTGTCTCCAGTTCTCGGTCGCCTACTATCCGCCGGGAGTGCCCACGTTTTACCGCGTACAGCTCTGCCGCCTCCTGGACTCGGAGGTCCAAGGGGAGCAGCCCGGCGAGTATAAGGGCCGAGTGCAGTGAAGCGGTACGGTGGGTTTTCGCTATTTTTCGCGCGAACCCCCGCTGCACCGCCTCGAGCTGCCTGCGAACCGTCAGCTTCCTAGCTGCTGGCGCCCATGCACTCGCTCCATACAAAATCACTGGCTCCAACACCGCCAGATACATTGTCCTGATCACCTCGGAATTCAGACCCCAAGATACCTTCGCGGCCCTGCACAATTGACGATAGAGGCCCTCGGCCTTCTTACAGACATTTTTGACGTGGCTGTTGTACGTCAGTCTATCGTCAATCGTGATACCTAGTATCCGGACTTCCCTTGTATGGCCGAGTTGCTCGCCTCCCATAGTTAGTAATGGGGTGTCGTATTTAAGCTTATTGGTTAGCACCATCACCTTTGTTTTGTGTGGTGCAAACCGCAGCTTGTTCTTGACTCCCCATTCATGAATATGAGCGAGAGCCTCATTGGCCTTACTCGAGATGTCCTGAGCCTTCTGCCCCGAGATGACCAGCACAATGTCATCTGCGAACGCTTGGCAGTATGTCCCGCCCTTTACCACCTCTTCCAGAAGGGGGTTAATGAGGAGGGTCCAGAAGGCCGGACCCCCCACGGACCCTTGCACGCACCCCTTGGTGGTCTCTCTGGCCCACTCTGCCCCCGCGTACCGTACGGACACCTTGCGATCGCTAAAGTAGCTATCGACAAGGCGCCGCAGATTCACGGGGCAGCGCGTTTCGGCCAGTCTACACCTTATAGCAGGCCACCAAGCGTTATCGAAGGCTCCCTCTATATCCAGTGACACCAGCACTACAATCTCCTTCTCCTCCAAGCGAGCTCGCAGGTGCTGGGTCAGGTTATACAGGGAGTCCTCGGTACATCTCTGCGGTATAAAGCCATATTGATGGCTACTGATATAAGGCGCAGTGTACCACCGGATTCTTTTGACCATGATCTTTTCGAACATTTTCCCCATGACGGGCAGAAGTCCGATCGGCCTATAAGATTTCGGGTGCGTATAGTCCTCTTTGTTGGGCTTCCGGAAAGCCACGACAACCGCTTCCTTCCACCTCGTGGGGAAGTGGGAAAGCGCGAGACATCTATTTGTGAGAGCCAAAAATAGGACTGGGTCCGCGTCAATGGCCGCCCGGCAGATATCCGCAGTGAGTCCGTCTGCGCCCGGTGCCTTCTTGGCATTTGAGGTTGACACGGACCATCGGAGTTCCTCCATCGTAAACGGAGGGTCGAGGGTTTCGCCACCACTCTCCGCGTTGATTTCATCGGATTTAACTCTTACAATTTGGTGGTCCGCATTGTCCTCCCCGGGGTTGTCTTCCGGGAAGAAAACCTCTGCCAGCAGCCTGGCTGATCCCTCTGCATCCAGCACTTTATTGGACTGGACGAGGAGGACGTCCTCGCGCATTGTCTGCGTGCGGCGAATCACGCGGTATATCCCATCCCACATTGACTCTCTGTCTTGTTTCTCACAAAACTGTTTCCAACTGGAGGTCTGAGCCGCCTTTGCCTCAAGGCGGTAAGCTTCTTTCGCTTCGACGTATTCGCGTACAACCAGCTCCCTTCGGGCCGGCCTCGCGTTTCTTATCCGTCTCTTTTTTCTCGCCACGTCTTTCTTGAGGAGGGTGAGATTCTCAGACCACCAGGGCAGCTGTGCCCCTTTCCGCTTGGAGACCTTTGGCAAGACCAGCTCGCAGGCTTCCCCCACGGTGTCCATGTACCGACCAACAAAGCTGTCCAACGCCCCTTTTTCAGTGATCTCGTTCACCTCGGCGGTCGTCAAACAGCTGTCAGTCAGCAGCCGGGTTAGAGTCGTATTGAATTCTTCCCAGTCTGCCCTACTGGTGTTGAACTTCCGTGTGGTTCGCCTAACGTCTATACCTTGGGACCTCACAAGTTTCAAGTGGAACACGATTGCCCTGTGGTCAGAAGATGTTATATCATCAGCAAGACTCCAGTTCTCCACCCGGTCGAGGAGGGCGGTTGAGCACGCGGTTACGTCGACGCGACTCGAATAATGCCTCCCGCCCCTGTACGTGTCAAAGGTCGGCTCAGACCCTTTATTTAGCAAGTGGAGCTCCAGCTGGTCCAATGTTGCCGCCACTTCTATACCCCTTTGGTCTGCACTTTGGCAGCCCCATTCTGTGTTGCGGGCATTGACGTCTCCTCCCAGTAACACATTGACCATCCCCAAGTCTTCCACCGCCGAGCTAATTTGGTCCAGGTAAGGTCCGACTGCGGCATTTGGTTCCAGGTAGACTGATACGATTGCTATCTCCCACGCCCCAGTTCGCAACTTAGCGACAGCGATGTTAGCCGTCGTGAGTTGGGGACATTGGATGATATCAATCGCATCGTCGAATAGTACAATGGCCGCCTTGACCACTTCGCCTGCGTCCCGGGTGACACATTGTATTATCCTAGTCCCTGGATAATGCCGCATCTCACCTATAGCTCCGATATAAGGTTCCTGAACCAGCGCGAGCGCCCATCCCCTCTTCGGCGCCTCGCTAATCAACTCGGCCGTGGCAAGCTCAGATCGTTGCAAATTTTGCTGCACAACATGATACTGGTGGAGCCCAGCGTGTTGGGTGCATTGAGTCACCTGGGTGCCTTTAGCAATAAGCTATGGACGCCCGTGCAATGGTGTCCCAACGCCTCCTTACTGGACAGTCGGCGTCAAATGCCCCGTGGTCCTGTCGTTCAGCCTTATTTTTGTGGCAGTTACGGCAGGTAGGGGGTTTTCCCGCATGCCTATCGGTGCACTCGGTGCGGTGGTGACAACCGCCGCAGTGACCGCATCTGTCTTCCGCCTCCGTACACAGCCGCTTGCTGTGGCCGTATCCCAGGCACCGGGTACACTGGACAAGCGGGGAGTGGTCGTACACACGGACCCTCTGGAGATCCACATGCAACATGCCGGCAGTCGTGAACCGGCTCCACAGTTTTGGTGAGAGCCGCATAA
>NW_027181748.1:7500-37500 GCF_028537555.1 Battus philenor | reverse complement strand
GTACCTCCAGGTCTCGGTCCCCTACCACCTGCCGGGAATGACCCTTTCTTATTTCAAATAAGCGGGCTGCTTCTTGGACCCGAAGGTCCAGAGGAAGCAACCCGGCAAGTATAAGGGCCGAGTGCAGGGACGCGGTCCTGTGGGTCCTCGCAATCTTCTGCGCGAAGCCCCGCTGGACCGCGTCCAACTGCCTGCGGACCAGCAGCTTCCTAGCCGCCGGCGCCCATGCACTCGCTGCATACAAAATCGTCGGCTCCAGTACCGCCAGATACATCGTTCTGATCACCTCCGAGTTCAGACCCCAAGATACCTTCGCGGCTCTACACAGCTGACGATAGAGGCCCTGTGCCTTCTTGCTCACGTTCTTCACGTGAGTGTTGAACGTGAGCCTATCGTCAATTGTGAGGCCTAGTATCCGGACTTCCCCAGTCCGGCTAAGCGGCTCGCCCCCCATGCTCAGTAATGGGTAGTCGAACTTTTGCTTATTGGTAAGCACCATCACCTTTGTTTTGTGTGGTGCAAACCTCAGCTTGTTCCTGACTCCCCATTCGTGAACATGGGCGAGAACGGCATTAGCCCGACTCGAGATGTCCTGGGCCTTCTGCCCCGAGAAGACCAGCACGACGTCGTCTGCGAACGCCTGGCAGTGTGTCCCGGTCTTTACCACCTCCTCCAAGAGAGGGTTAATGAGGAGGGTCCAGAAGGTTGGGCCGCCTACGGATCCCTGCACGCACCCCTTGGTGGTCTCTCTGGCCCACTCTGCCCCCGCGTACCGTACGGACACCTTGCGATTGCTAAGATAGCTGTCAGCAAGGCGCCGCAGATTCACGGGGCAGCGAGTTTCTGCCAGTCTGCACCGTATAGCAGGCCACCAGGCGTTATCGAAGGCTCCCTCTATGTCCAATGATACCAGCACTGCGATCTCCTTCTCCTTCAACCGAGTTCGCAGATGCTGGATCAGGACATACAGGGAGTCCTCGGTACACCTCTGCGGCATAAAGCCGTATTGGTGGCTGCTGACATACGGTGCAGTGTACCACCGGATCCTACGGACCATCATTTTTTCTAGGACCTTGCCGAAAATCGGCAAGAGTCCGATGGGCCTGTAGGATTTCGGGTGCGTGTAGTCCTCCTTGTCCGGCTTCCGCAACGCTACGACCACTGCCTCCTTCCATCTCGTGGGGAAGTGGGAAAGCGCGAGACACCGGTTGGAGAGCGCGAGGTACAGAACGGGGTCCACGGCGACGGCCGCTCGGCAGATGTCCGCGGTGAGTCCGTCAGAGCCAGGTGCCTTCTTGGCATTGAAGGTCGATACGGACCATCGGAGCTCCTCCATCGTAAACGGGGGATCACATGTTCCGTCATGGTCCCCCGAATTGACTTCATTGGCCTTTGCTCTTACAGTTCTGTGGTCCGCATTGTCCTTCCCGGGGTCATCCTCCGGGAAGAAAACCTCCGCCAACAACCTGGCTGATCCCGCTGCGTCCAGCACTTTGCCTGACTGGACGAGGGGGACGTCCTCTCGCCTCACCTCCGTGCGACGCATCACACGGTGGATCCCGTCCCACATGGTCTCGCGATCCTGCCTCTCACAGAAACGCTTCCAGCTATGGGTCTGAGCGCGCCTCGCCTCGAGACGGTATGCCTCCTTCGCGTCGCAGTACTCGCGCCAGACCAGCTCCTTACGAGCCGGCCTCGCGGCCCTGATCCTTCTCTTCTTCCTCAGGACATCCGCCTTGAGGAGAGAGAGCTGTTCGGACCACCAGGGCAATTCCGTCCTCTTCCGCTTGGAGGCCTTCGGCAGGACCAACTCGCAAGCGTCCCTCACGGTTTCCACGTACCGACCGACCATGCTGTCCAACGCCCCCTCCTCGGTGATTTGATTCACCTCGGCAGACGTCAGGCAGCGATCCGATAGCAGCCGGGCGACAGTTCGATGGAACTCGCCCCAGTCTGCCCTACGGGTAGTGTACTGCCGTGTGGTCCGCTTGACGTCCGTGCCTCGGGACCTGTCAAGCTTCAGATTGAACACAATTGCCCTGTGATCCGACGAGGATATGTCGTCCACGAGGCTCCAGCCCACCGCTCGATCGAGCAGGGTGGTCGAGCAAGCAGTAATGTCGACGCGACTGGAGTAGTGCTTACCGCCCCGATACGTATCAAACGTCGGCTCAGACCCCTGGTTCAACACGTGCACCCCCAGTTGGTCGAGGGCGGCTGCGATCTCAACTCCCCTTCGGTCCGTGGACCGGCTACCCCACCAGGTGTTATGCGCATTGACGTCGCCACCCAGCACCACGTTGGCAGTCCCCAAGCCCTCCACGGCCGAGCCGATCCGGTCCAGGTATGGTCCGACGGGCGTATTAGGCTCCAGGTAGACGGACACCACCCCTATCTCCCAAGCCCCAGTCCTCAGCCTGGCCACGGCAACGTTGCCAGACGTGAGTTGGGGACATTGAGTGATATCGATGGTGTCGTCGAATAGCACAATGGCCGCCTTGACAACCTCCCCGTTGCCTCGCGCGACACATTGTACCACCCTTGTCCCTGGGTAGTGCCTCATCTCGCCAATAGCGCCGATATACGGCTCCTGGACCAATGCGAACGCCCAGCCTCTCTTCGGCGCTTCGCATATCAGCTCGGCCGTAGCGAGCTCGGACCTTTGCAGGTTAAGCTGCGCCACGCGGTACTGGTGGTGCCCTGCGCGGAGAGTGCGGTGGGTCACCTGGGTGCCCTTAGCAATACGCTACGGACGCCCGTGCAATGGTGTCCCACTTTCTCCGCACAGGACAGTCTTCGTCGAATGCGCCGTGGTCCCACCGGTCTGCCTTAGCTTGTCGGCAGTTCCGGCAGGCGGGAGGTTTCCCGGCTTGCCGATCCGGACACTCGGCGCGTAGGTGCCGGCCACCACAATGGCTGCAGCGGTCTTCGCTTTCCGCGCAGTGCCGTTTGGTGTGGCCGTAACCCAGGCACCGAGTGCACTGGACTAGCGGGGAGTGGTCCTGCACCCGCACTCGCTGGAGGTCCACGTGCATGTAGCCCGCAGCCGTCAGTCGTCCCCAGAGAGCAGGCGACACGCGCATGACCACGTGGATCGTCTGCACATTTCGCGCCCTCCTCCTGAACCTTACCTCCGCCCGCTGATCCTCCTCAGAGACGTCTACCAGCAGATGTTTATTCTGGTTTTTGATGGCCTTTACTATTTCTTCATTCGTGTTATAGGCCATCACGTCTCTGAGCAGCACCAGCGGATCCTTGTTTTTCACTTCGGCAAGGCTCAGGTCCTTCCCTGCTCTCCTCAGCCCCTCACGCACCCTCTCCAGCTCGGCCTCTGAGCCGCAGCCCAGGATGACGCGACCGTCCCGCACCCTGCGGATCCGGTCGACCCTTATGCCGGTCTGGGTGGCGTTTAGGGCCTTTCGAATTTTGCCCAGAACCTGCTCGCCCGTGTCGGTCCCCGACGAGACCGCCACCGAGTGCTTAGGTTCGCACCCCGGTGGCGGCCTTTTTGCCGGGGCGGCCGCCACGCTCGCGTACGTGCCGGGAGGCTTCCCCTTTTCTTGTATTGTTGTTTTTGTAGCCACGAGAGACTCCCTCAAGCCCTCCAATTCCTTGGTATTGGCTTCAAGGAGTCTCGCGTGGCTTTCTAGTTTCTTTAGGAGCTCGCAATGGGTCGCCGGCGGGGGGTTTGCGGGTGGGTCCTTTACTTCTACTTCCACCCGGTTTGCCCCACTCGCCGGCTCCTCTACTGGACCCCCTTTTGGGTCCTGGGTTCGTCCCCTGTTTGCGAGCTCCGCCTCCTTGTAAAGCTCGTAGAGCCGATTTATCGCGTTGATTACCTGCTCCTTTATTTCGGTCTTCAGGTTGCGCGAGCTGCCCAAGTGCAGTTTTGCCTTAGTTAGGCACGCTCGCGCCTCCTTCACTCGATCTGCGGACGCCGGCTTGTCCCCTTTCGGGGATTGCCCGGCCGCCGCAGGAGCAGGTGTCGGCTCCACCGCTTTCGGCACCGCACGCGTCCTCGGTTTGACGGCCGGCGCGACGCTGCGGGGAGAGGTCCTGGGCTTCTTCCCTTGTCCCTCCCATTCCCCCACACTCCTCCGGACGCTCTTAATGGGCGAGGTGCTCACCCTGCACGCCTGGCTGGCGCCTGCCTGGCTCACCTCGCCCGCGTCGGTGGTCTTTGTGGGGGTCCGGTACATGGTAGGGGTACTCGTCTGAAGTGTAAAAATTTTTAAAAATTTTAAAATTCAAAAATGTAAATAATTAAAATGTTCTAAATTAAAAATTAAAATCAAAATTAAAAATTTAAAAATTTAAAAATTTCAAAAATAAAGTATTATATACTTAGTCCTAAATTGTTCTAATTTAAAATTGAAGTATTATATACTTCGTCCGTTATTAAAAGTTTAAAGTATTTAATACTTAGTCTTACAGTTCAAAATTTAAAAATGTAAACAATAATGTCAACTTAACTCTAGTGCAACAAGGCAAAAAGACTCTTAAACTAAGGCAATAGGGCCCCTATTCTATTGCAGTTGCTGTCTATAACAAAGACCGGTCGTAAAATTTTTTTTTTACCCCGCGCGGCGCGCCGTTTAACTCCCTGTAATATTAATTATTATTGCTACGCACGGCGCGTCGCTCGCGCGGTGCGGACGGCAACGTCTCCCGGCTCGCTGACCTCGCCCGCGGCCGCAGGGGCGCGCCCGAAGTTCGGCAACTGCGCACGACAAAGCGTGCGCGTGCGAGAGAGACGGTTGCGCCGCCCGGTAGGTCTATCCCTTTCCGCGGCGCTCAGGCGCGCACCAGATGTTTTGCTACGGCCGCGGCGGCGCGAATCTGGCTCGGTTTTATGTTTTTTACCTTCTACCGTCCGCTTATTTTTATTAAGGTGCTTTGTTATAAACAGCAACTATTGTCTAATTCTACTTATAATGCTAATCTTAAAACTATGGGATAGGTCAAAAAGACCTCACTCCCAGTGACAGCCGCCGAGTATTTTAATTTCTAGTATTTATAAAGGGAATTTAACCTTGTGGTGGGCTAAAAAGAAAATGTAATTACCCACCACTTTATTTATTTAATATTACGCTTTGTAAATGCGTGTAATACTCGGCGGCTATCTTACTTATGCTAAGTCCAGGTCGCTCCCGGCTCCCGGCTGCAACCTCCGCGGTCCTCGGACCCTTAAAAGGCCCCGGATGTTCGCTGGTATTCTCGAAGTAAGGTTCCAACCGGTTTTCTTTATGTTTTCCAGTTGGAATTCCCTTACTTCGGCTGCAGCTCCTCCGTCTGTGGTCGTAAAAATCCAAAAAAGGTGTCAAACGAGAGGCCTTGGTACGGCGCACCTCGCCACAGTTGCCGTTACACGATTTCCCACTGAAAATCGTGCAGCGTTTTAATTTTTTTTCTTTTCTTACTTGCTCACTGTAATTTTTGTTTTTGTGTTTAAAAATCCAAATTATGTCCAATTTACACTTTTTAGTGTCAAAGCGTTCGGGCTGTGAACGCGCTTTTTTTGACACTATTTTCACTAATTTTCGAGCACTTTTACTGACACTTTTTGATTTATCGATCTATTTTGAGCGATCTAGGCCACGTGGGAGCGTGCGTTCTGCTCGGGAGCGTACGGCGGACTGGGTTAGGTTAGGTTAGGTTAGGTTAGGTTAGGTTAGGTTAGGTTAGGTTAGGTTAGGTTAGGTTAGGTTAGGTTAGGTTAGGTTAGGTTAGGTTAGGTTAGGTTAGGTTAGGTTAGGTTAGGTTAGGTTAGGTTAGGTTAGGTTAGGTTAGGTTAGGTTAGGTTAGGTTAGGTTAGGTTAGGTTAGGTTTTTTTATTTTTATTTTTTTTATGACCCCCGCTATTGGGGGTCTCTCGTACCCCTATCTTTTTGTGGGACAGGGTCTTTTGTTACAGTAATTTTTTCACATATATTTTTTTTTATTTTCATACTCATCAGTCTTTCATCACATATTCTTTTAGTCTGTCTTTCATGCTATATTTCTTTCTTTTGTGCCCTTCTATACTACTCTTCTTTCATCCCTTTTTTTATTTTGTATATCTTATTTTCTAGGTATCACATATTTGCACATTTATTATTTATTTTATAACAGTCTTTTATCTTATACCTAGGTTTTATTTATTTCTATAATCTTTTTAACTATTGTTTTACAATAATATACAAAATCCTGCCTAGTAGCTTTATCGCCTATCAGGGAGGGTATCGTGTCTTCTTTGACCTGAACACCAGACCGGCACTCGAAGTCGAGCCGGAGTCCCCCGAATGCGGGACACCGGGCCACAAGGTGGATCACGGTCTGGTCCACGCCCGGTTCACAGAAGCACGAGGGGTCCTCCTTGAGCTTGAACCTGTGAAGGTACTCAGAGAACCCCCCGTGCCCCGTGAAGAGCTGAACCGTGACCGTGTATACGGTGCAGAAGTTGCCCAACTTGAGTTTCTTTGTGTATGACTCTACGGCGCCCCGCTTGACGCAGAACGCCGCACCCACCTTATCCTCTATGCGGCTGCCGTCGGTATAAATTACCAGATCGGCAGCCGCGGTGGCAAGTCGGACTTCCTCCGCACTTTCCCCCAGACAGGAGAAGGTTAGGTTAGGTTAGGTTAGGTTAGGTTAGGTTAGGTTAGGTTAGGTTAGGTTAGGTTAGGTTAGGTTAGGTTAGGTTAGGTTAGGTTAGGTTAGGTTAGGTTAGGTTAGGTTAGGTTAGGTTAGGTTAGGTTAGGTTAGGTTAGGTTAGGTTAGGTTAGGTTAGGTTAGGTTAGGTTAGGTTAGGTTAGGTTAGGTTAGGTTAGGTTAGGTTAGGTTAGGTTAGGTTAGGTTAGGTTAGGTTAGGTTAGGTTAGGTTAGGTTAGGTTAGGTTAGGTTAGGTTAGGTTAGGTTAGGTTAGGTTAGGTTAGGTTAGGTTAGGTTAGGTTAGGTTAGGTTAGGTTAGGTTAGGTTAGGTTTTTTTTTTTTTTTTTTTTTTTTTTTTTTTTTTTTTTTTTTTTTTTTTATATATATACCCCTATTTATGTTGGGATAGGGACTTTACAAGCATTGAATTTTTTCACTTAGTTATTTTATTTTCATTCTCTTCTCTTTCATTCTTCACATAATCTTTCTTTCTGTTCTAATCTTTCATGCCACAATTCGTCTGTCTTTCTCTTTTCCTCTGATCATCTATCATTCTTCCCTTGCTTTTTACATTTTCAATAGCTTTTTATTTTTTATTTTTATTTCACATTTTTGTTTCTTATACAATAATAATTTTTATTACAGATTTATATATTTTAATAGTTAATAATTATATTTTCTATTTTAATTTTTTAATATATATTTATTTCCTATATTTACGTTTTGTTTCTTTTCATTGCACTTTCCGCTATTTCTTTGCAAAGGGATAGGAATGATTCTTTATATTCTCCGCCTATCAGGGAGGGTATTGTGTCCTCCCTGACTTGAATTCCAGACCGGCACTCGAAGCCGAACCGGAGTCCGCCGAATGCGGGACACCGGGCCACAAGGTGGATCACGGTCTGGTCCACGCCCGGTTCACAGAAGCACGAGGGGTCCTCCTTGAGCTTAAACCTATAAAGGTACTCAGAGAACCCCCCGTGCCCCGTGAAGAGCTGGGCCGAGACCGCGTCCACCTCGATGCTGCGGAGCACGCGGTAAGCTGAGGCGGCGTCCGGGAAAAACATCCTCGTTACCGAAGCCGTCGTTCCTTCTACATACCTCCTGTTCCATTCGTCAAGCGACTCCTGTCTCAGTTGCCGCTTGACGAATGAAACAGGGCATCTCTCATATTCTGGTCGTCTTTTACTCTTCAGGGCCGCTTCCTTGGCAAGCTGGTCCGCCCTCTCGTTCCCCTCCATCCCCGCGTGCGCTTTCACCCAATACAACCTTACATCCTTCCCTTTTTCTCTCACTTTCATCACATTCTCCTTCACTCTTAACGCTAAGGGGTGGAGGGTGTCCGATCTTGCGACAGTTTCGAGGGCGGACCGCGAGTCGCTCAATATGGCGCAGGCTTGCGCTGACTCGCCGGCCGCGTACCCTGTTGCCTCAGCTAGAGCCAGCAGCTCTGCCTGGTATACGGTGCAGAAGTTGCCCAACTTGAGCTTTTTTGTGTACAGCTCTGCGGCGCCCCGCTTGACGCAGAACGCCGCACCCACCTTATCCTCTATGCGGCTGCCGTCGGTATAAATTACCAAGTCGGCAGCCGCGGTGGCAAGTCGGACTTCCTCCGCACTTTCCCCCAGACAGGAGAACTCCACACCAACTTGACCAGACGGGTGCGGTAGTCTCAGGTAGCCGACCGGTACCTCCAGGTCTCGGTCCCCTACCACCTGCCGGGAATGACCCTTTCTTATTTCAAATAAGCGGGCTGCTTCTTGGACCCGAAGGTCCAGAGGAAGCAACCCGGCAAGTATAAGGGCCGAGTGCAGGGACGCGGTCCTGTGGGTCCTCGCGATCTTCTGCGCGAAGCCCCGCTGGACCGCGTCCAGCTGCCTGCGGACCAGCAGCTTCCTAGCCGCCGGCGCCCATGCACTCGCTGCATACAAAATCGTCGGCTCCAGCACCGCCAGATACATCGTTCTGATCACCTCCGAGTTCAGACCCCAAGATACCTTCGCAGCCCTACACAGCTGACGATAGAGGCCCTGTGCCTTCTTGCTCACGTTCTTCACGTGACTGTTGAACGTGAGCCTATCGTCAACTGTGAGGCCAAGTATCCGGACCTCCCCAGTCCGGCCAAGCGGCTCACCTCCCATGCTCAGTAATGGGTAGTCGAACTTCAGCTTATTGGTTAGCACCATCACCTTTGTTTTGTGTGGTGCGAACCTCAGCTTGTTCCTGACCCCCCATTCATGAACACGGGCGAGAACGGCATTGGCCCGACTCGAGATGTCCTGGGCCTTCTGCCCCGAGAAGACCAGCACGACGTCATCTGCGAACGCCTGGCAGTGTGTCCCGGTCTTTGCCACCTCCTCCAGGAGAGGGTTGATGAGGAGGGTCCAGAAGGTTGGGCCGCCTACGGATCCCTGCACGCACCCCTTGGTGGTCTCTCTGGCCCACTCTGCCCCCGCGTACCGTACGGACACCTTGCGATCGCTAAAATAGCTGTCGACAAGGCGCCGCAGATTCGCGGGGCAGCGAGTTTCTGCCAGTCTGCACCGTATAGCAGGCCACCAGGCGTTATCGAAGGCTCCCTCTATGTCCAATGATACCAGCACCGCGATCTCCTTCTCCTTCAGCCGGGTTCGCAGATGCTGGATCAGGTCATACAGGGAGTCTTCGGTACACCTCTGCGGCATGAAGCCGTATTGGTGGCTACTGATATACGGCGCAGTGTACCACCGGATCCTACGGACCATCATTTTCTCAAGGACCTTGCCGAGAATCGGCAGAAGTCCGATGGGCCTGTAGGATTTCGGGTGCGTGTAGTCCTCCTTGTCCGGCTTCCGCAACGCTACGACCACTGCCTCCTTCCATCTCGTGGGGAAGTGGGAAAGCGCGAGACACCGGTTGGAGAGCGCGAGGTACAGAACGGGGTCCACGGCGACGGCCGCTCGGCAGATGTCCGCGGTGAGTCCGTCAGAGCCAGGTGCCTTCTTGGCGTTGAAGGTCGATACGGACCATCGGAGCTCCTCCATCGTAAACGGGGGATCGCATGTTCCGTCATGGTCCCCCGAATTGACTTCATCGGCTTTAGCTCTTACAGTTCTGTGGTCCGCATTGTCCTTCCCGGGGTCGTCCTCCGGGAAGAAAACCTCCGCCAGCAGCCTGGCTGATCCCGCTGCGTCCAGCACTTTACCTGACTGGACGAGGGGGACGTCCTCTCGCCTCACCTCCGTGCGACGCATCACACGGTGGATCCCGTCCCACATGGTCTCGCGATCCTGTCTCTCACAGAAACGCTTCCAGCTATGGGTCTGAGCGCGCCTCGCCTCGAGGCGGTATGCCTCCTTCGCGTCGCAGTACTCGCGCCAGACCAGCTCCTTACGAGCCGGCCTCGCGGCCCTGATCCTTCTCTTCTTCCTCAAGACATCCGCCTTGAGGAGAGAGAGCTGTTCGGACCACCAGGGCAATTCTGTCCTCTTCCGCTTGGAGACCTTCGGCAGGACCAACTCGCAAGCGTCCCTCACGGTTTCCACGTACCGACCGACCATGCTGTCCAACGCCCCCTCCTCGGTGATTTGATTCACCTCGGCAGACGTCAGGCAGCGATCCGATAGCAGCCGGGCGACAGTTCGATGGAACTCGCCCCAGTCTGCCCTACGGGTAGTGTACTGCCGTGTGGTCCGCTTGACGTCCGTGCCTCGGGACCTGTCAAGCTTCAGATTGAACACAATTGCCCTGTGATCCGACGAGGATATGTCGTCCACGAGGCTCCAGCCCACCGCTCGGTCGAGCAGGGTGGTCGAGCAAGCAGTAATGTCGACACGACTGGAGTAATGCTTACCGCCCCGATGCGTATCAAACGTCGGCTCAGACCCCTGGTTCAACACGTGCACCCCCAGTTGGTCGAGGGCGGCTGCGACCTCCTCCCCCCTTCGGTCCGTGGACCGGCTACCCCACCAGGTGTTATGCGCATTGACGTCGCCACCCAGCACCACGTTGGCAGTCCCCAGGCCCTCCACGGCCGAGCCGATCCGGTCCAGGTATGGTCCGACGGGCGTATTAGGCTCCAGGTAGACGGACACCACCCCTATCTCCCAAGCCCCAGTCCTCAGCCTGGCCACGGTAACGTTGCCAGACGTGAGTTGGGGACATTGAGTGATATCGATGGTGTCGTCGAATAGCACAATGGCCGCCTTGACAACCTCACCGTTGCCTCGCGCGACACATTGTACCACCCTTGTCCCTGGGTAGTGCCTCATCTCGCCAATAGCGCCGATATACGGCTCCTGGACCAATGCGAACGCCCAGCCTCTCTTCGGCGCTTCGCATATCAGCTCGGCAGTAGCGAGCTCGGACCTTTGCAGGTTAAGCTGCGCCACGCGGTACTGGTGGTGCCCTGCGCGGAGAGTGCGGTGGGTCACCTGGGCGCCCTTAGCAATAGGCTACGGACGCCCGTGCTATGGTGTCCCACTTTCTCCGCACAGGACAGTCTTCGTCAAATGCGCCGTGGTCCCACCGGTCTGCCTTAGCTAGTCGGCAGTTCCGGCAGGCGGGAGGTTTCCCGGCTTGCCGATCCGGACACTCGGCGCGTAGGTGCCGGCCACCACAATGGCTGCACCGGTCTTCGCTCTCTGTGCAATGCCGTTTGGTGTGGCCGTAACCTAGGCACCGAGTGCACTGGACTAGCGGGGAGTGATCATGCACCCGCACTCGCTGGAGGTCCACGTGCATGTAGCCCGCAGCCGTCAGCCGTCCCCAGAGCGCAGGCGACACGCGCATGACCACATGGATCGTCTGCACATTTCGCGCCCTCCTCCTGAACCTTACCTCCGCCCTCTGATCCTCCTCAGAGACGCCGACCAGCAGGTGTTTATTTTGGGTCTTAATGGCCTTTACTATTTCTTCGTTAGTATTATAGGCCATTACGTCTCTGAGCAGCACCAGTGGGTCCTTGTTTTTGACCTCTGCAAGGCTCAGGTCCTTGCCTGCCCTCCTCAGCCCCTCACGCACCCTCTCCAGCTCGACCTCTGAGCCGCAGCCCAGGATGACCCGACCGTCCCGCACCCTGCGGATCCGGTCGACCCTTATGCCGGTCTGGGTGGCGTTTAGAGCTTTCCGTATTTTTCCCAGGACCTGCTCGCCCGTGTCGGTCCCCGACGAGACCGCCACCGAGTGCTTAGGTTCGCACCCCGGTGGCGGTCTTTTTGCCGGGCCGGCCGCCACGCTCGCGTACGTGCCGGGAGGCTTCACTTTTTCTTGTACTTTTGCAGCCACGAGAGACTCCCTCAAGCCCTCCAATTCTTTGGTATTGGCTTCAAGGAGTCTCGCGTGGCTGTCTAATTTCTTAAGGAGCTCGCACTGGCTCGCCGGCAGGGGGTTTGCGGGTGGATCCTTCACTACTGCTTCCACCCGTTTCGCCCCGCTCGCCGGCTGCTCTACTGGACCCCCTTTTGGGTCCTGGGTTCTCTCTCTATGTGCGAGCTCCGCCTCCTTAAACAATTCGTAGAGCCGATTAATGGCTAATATCACCTGCTCTTTTATCTCCGTTTTTAGGTTGCGCGAGCTGCCCAGGTGCAATTTCGCCTTTGTTAGGCACGCTCGCGCCTCCTTCATCCGGTCCGCGGAAGCCGGTTTGTCCCCTTTCGGGGATTGCCCGGCCGCCGCGGGAGCAGGTGTCGGCTCCACCGCTTTCGGCAACGTACGCGCCTTTACTTTCGCGGCCGGCACGACGCTACGGGGAGAGGTCCCGGGCTTTTTTACCTGCCCTTCCCACTCCCCCACACTCCTCCGGACGCTTCTAGTGGGCGAGGTGCTCACCCGGCACGCCTGGCTGGCGCCTGCCTGGCTCACCTCGCCCGCGTCGGTGGTCTTTGTGGGGGTCCTAATCATTTCTAATAGGGATACGCGTCTGTATAATTTAAAATTTAATAATTATATGTCAACTCAATGTATAAATAAGTTCTATCTTCTAAATATTTAAATAAGTCCTAACCTAGTGCAAAAGGGCGATCTTTTATATATAAACTATCTTATAACCTAATGGAATTAGACTCCTATTATTTAGTTTCACTATAACTTTTTGTAATTTCCTGTAGTTTGTTTACTTTTTTTTTGTTAACGTTATGCAATTCTTTTTTATGACTTCTTAATTGCTTAATTGCTCCACTCGAGCGCTCGGCCTTGACCGCCGGCACAGGTGCGGCGCGGCACGCGCGCGCGGCCCGGTGGTGAGGGGTGACGTGCGACGCGCGGGCGGCGGGGGCAACTTAATATAATGTAAACTGAATGTAATGACTTAATCTGCCTGCTTCTTTATTTCTTTTGGTTAGGTTATCGCTTTGTCTGTTTTAATCTACCCTAGTGCGATAGGTAGTCACTTCGCTTCTTATCCTAAGGCAATAGGGCCGTTTACTACTTTAATTATTTGTCAATTATAAAGTAAACTTAGTCTTAGTGCAATAGGGCTTTGTCGTCTTATCCTAAGGCAATAGGGCCGCTTAACTAATTTAATAATTTGTCAATTATAAAGTAAACTTAATCTTAGTGCAATAGGGCTTTGTCGTCTTATCCTAAGGCAATAGGGCCACTAGATTAATGTTACAGTATATAGCAAGGAAATCTCAACTTTTATTATTACGTTATATTACGCACGGCTCGGCGGCTCGCGCGATGCGGACAGGTGCGCCGCCCGGGGTCGTTGACCTCGTCCGCGCAGCCGGCGCGCTCCCGATGCAACGCAACGCGTGCAAGAGAGACGGTCGCGCCGCCCGGTGTCGCTGTCCTTGTCCGCGGCGTCCAGGTGCGCGCCAGATGTTTTGTTACGGCCGCGGCGGCGCAAAATTGATTCGTTTTAATGTATTTTAACGTCTACCGCCCGCTCTTTTTTATTTAGACTTCCCTGCTATATCTTCTGCAACTACTTAACTAACTAATTAACCTAGTTCTTAAATCTATGAGATGGGTCAAGAAAACCTCAATCTCAGTGGCAGCCGCCGAGTATGATTATTATTTTAATACGAGCCAATTTTGTTTTATTATCGATCTTATGATCTGATTTTGACCTTTGTGGTGGGTGGAGATTTTCTTGTTTTGTGATAGTCTACCCTTTTGTGGGCCCTAAAAAATGGTACCCTGCTAATTTGCGCAGGGTCCGTGACAGTCTTTCACTTCTACCCACCACTTATAAATTTTTAATTTTGAAATCAAATCCCGGCGGCTACCTTGTCTAATTTATATTGTCCCGCGTTGTCGGCGTTGTCAGGCTCCCGGCTGCACCCCTCGACCCCTCTGCCTCGCTTAGCAGTGGGTGTCCGGCTTCGACGACTGTTTCCAATTGGATAATTTCCAATTGGAATTTGTTTTTTCTTCTATAACTTTTCGAGTTTTTATCCAAAAAATTTTTTGTTAATACGCTCGTAAAGCTTACGCAAGCGCGCACAAAATAGCAATTCAAAAAGTTTGTGTTACAGCGCTTATTCGCGCGCGGCGGGTCCTTTTAGTTTTTTCACAATTCCGCACTTAATTCGAACTTTTGCTTCTTAAAAATCCAATTAAATTCCGATTTTAAAACTTTTCACGGATTTTTGTTCGGTGTTAATTGGCGGATTTTTTCATGTATCACTTGATAGATTTTTCACACTATAACCCACTCAAAACTAATTTAAACTAATTTAAACTTGCAATTTGTGCGGTAAAGCGTTACGGACCGGTGCGTTCGGCTCGGGAGCGTGCGCAGGACTGGGTTAGGTTAGGTTAGGTTAGGTTAGGTTAGGTTAGGTTAGGTTAGGTTAGGTTAGGTTAGGTTAGGTTAGGTTAGGTTAGGTTAGGTTAGGTTTTTTTTTTTTTTTTTTTTTTTTTTTTTTTTTTTTTTTTTTTTTTTTTTTTTTTTTTTTTTGACCCCCGCTATTGGGAGTCTCTCGTACCCCTATCTTTTTGTGGGACAGGGTCTTTTGTTACAGTAATTTTTTCACATATATTTTTTTTTATTTTCATACTCATCAGTCTTTCATCACATATTCTTTTAGTCTGTCTTTCATGCTATATTTCTTTCTTTTGTGCCCTTCTATACTACTCTTCTTTCATCCCTTTTTTTATTTTGTATATCTTATTTTCTAGGTATCACATATTTGCACATTTATTATTTATTTTATAACAGTCTTTTATCTTATACCTAGGTTTTATTTATTTCTATAATCTTTTTAACTATTGTTTTACAATAATATACAAAATCCTGCCTAGTAGCTTTATCGCCTATCAGGGAGGGTATCGTGTCTTCTTTGACCTGAACACCAGACCGGCACTCGAAGTCGAGCCGGAGTCCCCCGAATGCGGGACACCGGGCCACAAGGTGGATCACGGTCTGGCCCACGCCCGGTTCACAGAAGCACGAGGGGTCCTCCTTGAGCTTGAACCTATGAAGGTACTCAGAGAACCCCCCGTGCCCCGTGAAGAGCTGGGCCGAGACCGCGTCCACCTCGATGCTGCGGAGCACGCGGTAGGCTGAGACGGCGTCCGGGAAAAACATCCTCGTTACCGAAGCCGTCGTTCCTTCCACATACCTCCTGTTCCATTCGTCGAGCGACTCCAGTCTCAGTTGCCGCTTGACGAATGAAACAGGGCATCTCTCGTACTCTGGTCGTCTTTTACTCTTCAGGGCCGCTTCCTTGGCCAGCTGGTCCGCCCTCTCGTTCCCCTCCATCCCCGCGTGCGCTTTCACCCAGAACAACCTTACATCCTTCCCTTTCTCTCTCGCTTTCATTACATTCTCCTTCACTCTTAACGCTAAGGGATGGAGGGTGTCCGATCTTGCGACAGTTTCGAGAGCGGACCGCGAGTCGCTCAGTACGGCGCAGACTTGCGCCGACTCGCCGGCCGCGTACCCTGTTGCCTCAGCTAGAGCCAGCAGCTCTGCCTGGTATACGGTGCAGAAGTTGCCCAACTTGAGTTTCTTTGTGTATGACTCTACGGCGCCCCGCTTGACGCAGAACGCCGCACCCACCTTATCCTCTATGCGGCTGCCGTCGGTATAAATTACCAGATCGGCAGCCGCGGTGGCAAGTCGGACTTCCTCCGCACTTTCCCCCAGACAGGAGAACTCCACACCAACTTGACCAGACGGGTGCGGTAGTCTCAGGTAGCTGACCGGTACCTCCAGGTCTCGGTCCTTTACCACCTGCCGGGAATGACCCTTTCTTATTTCAAATAAGCGGGCTGCTTCTTGGACCCGAAGGTCCAGGGGAAGCAACCCGGCAAGTATAAGGGCCGAGTGCAGGGACGCGGTCCTGTGGGTCCTCGCGATCTTCTGCGCGAAGCCCCGCTGGACCGCGCCCAACTGCCTGCGGACCAGCAGCTTCCTAGCCGCCGGCGCCCATGCACTCGCTGCATACAAAATCGTCGGCTCCAGCACCGCCAGATACATCGTTCTGATCACCTCCGAGTTCAGACCCCAAGATACCTTCGCAGCCCTGCACAGCTGACGATAGAGGCCCTGTGCCTTCTTGCTCACGTTCTTCACGTGACTGTTGAACGTGAGCCTATCGTCAACTGTGAGGCCTAGTATCCGGACCTCCCCAGTCCGGCCAAGCGGCTCACCTCCCATGCTCAGTAATGGGTAGTCGAACTTTAGCTTGTTGGTTAGCACCATCACCTTGGTTTTGTGTGGTGCGAACCTCAGCTTGTTCCTGACCCCCCACTCATGAACATGGGCGAGAACGGCGTTGGCCCGACTCGAGATGTCCTGGGCCTTCTGCCCCGAGAAGACCAGCACGACGTCATCTGCGAACGCCTGGCAGTGTGTCCCGGTCTTTGCCACCTCCTCCAGGAGAGGGTTGATGAGGAGGGTCCAGAAGGTTGGGCCGCCTACGGATCCCTGCACGCACCCCTTGGTGGTCTCTCTGGCCCACTCTGCCCCCGCGTACCGTACGGACACCTTGCGATCGCTAAAATAGCTGTCAACAAGACGCCGCAGATTCGCGGGGCAGCGAGTCTCTGCCAGTCTGCACCGTATAGCAGGCCACCAGGCGTTATCGAAGGCTCCCTCTATGTCCAATGATACCAGCACTGCGATCTCCTTCTCCTTCAGCCGGGTTCGCAGATGCTGGATCAGGTCATACAGGGAGTCTTCGGTACACCTCTGCGGCATGAAGCCGTATTGGTGGCTACTGATATACGGTGCAGTGTACCACCGGATCCTACGGACCATCATTTTCTCAAGGACCTTGCCGAGAATCGGCAAGAGTCCGATGGGCCTGTAGGATTTCGGGTGCGTGTAGTCCTCCTTGTCCGGCTTCCGCAACGCTACGACCACTGCCTCCTTCCATCTCGTGGGGAAGTGGGAAAGCGCGAGACACCGGTTGGAGAGCGCGAGGTACAGAACGGGGTCCACGGCGACGGCCGCACGGCAGATGTCCGCGGTGAGTCCGTCAGAGCCAGGTGCCTTCTTGGCGTTGAAGGTCGATACGGACCATCGGAGCTCCTCCATCGTAAACGGGGGGTCGCATGTTCCATCATGGTCCCCCGAATTGACTTCATCGGCTTTAGCTCTTACAGTTCTGTGGTCCGCATTGTCCTTCCCGGGGTCGTCCTCCGGGAAGAAAACCTCCGCCAGCAACCTGGCTGATCCCGCTGCGTCCAGCACTTTACCTGACTGGACGAGGGGGACGTCCTCTCGCCTCACCTCCGTGCGACGCATCACACGGTGGATCCCGTCCCACATGGTCTCGCGATCCTGTCTCTCACAGAAACGCTTCCAGCTATGGGTCTGAGCGCGCCTCGCCTCAAGGCGGTATGCCTCCTTCGCGTCGCAGTACTCGCGCCAGACCAGCTCCTTACGAGCCGGCCTCGCGGCCCTGATCCTTCTCTTCTTCCTCAAGACATCCGCCTTGAGGAGAGAGAGCTGTTCGGACCACCAGGGCAATTCCGTCCTCCTCCGCTTGGAGACCTTCGGCAGGACCAACTCGCAAGCGTCCCTCACGGTTTCCACATACCGACCGACCGTGCTGTCCAACGCCCCCTTTTCGGTGATCTGATTCACCTCGGTAGGCGTCAGACAGCGATCCGATAGCAGCCGAGCGACAGTTCGATGGAACTCGCCCCAGTCTGCCCTACGGGTAGTGTACTGCCGTGTGGTCCGCTTGACGTCCGTGCCTTGGGACCTCTCAAACTTCAGATTGAACACAATTGCCCTGTGGTCCGACGAGGATATGTCGTCCACGAGGCTCCAGCCCACCGCTCGGTCGAGCAGGGTGGTCGAGCAAGCAGTAATGTCGACGCGACTGGAGTAATGCTTACCGCCCCGATACGTATCAAACGTCGGCTCAGACCCCTGGTTCAACACGTGCACTCCCAGTTGGTCGAGGGCGGCTGCGACCTCCTCCCCCCTTCGGTCCGTGGACCGGCTACCCCACCAGGTGTTATGCGCATTGACGTCGCCACCCAGTACCACGTTGGCAGTCCCCAAGCCCTCCACGGCCGAGCCGATCCGGTCCAGGTATGGTCCGACGGGCGTATTAGGCTCCAGGTAGACGGACACCACCCCTATCTCCCAAGCCCCAGTCCTCAGCCTGGCCACAGCAACGTTGCCAGACGTGAGTTGGGGACATTGAGTGATATCGATAGTGTCGTCGAATAGCACAATGGCCGCCTTGACAACCTCCCCGTTGCCTCGCGCGACACATTGTACCACCCTTGTCCCTGGGTAGTGCCTCATCTCGCCAATAGCGCCGATATACGGCTCCTGGACCAATGCGAACGCCCAGCCTCTCTTCGGCGCTTCGCATATCAGCTCGGCAGTAGCGAGCTTGGACCTTTGCAGGTTTAGCTGCGCCACGCGGTACTGGTGGTGCCCTGCGCGGAGAGTGCGGTGGGTCACCTGGGCGCCCTTAGCAATAGGCTACGGACGCCCGTGCTATGGTGTCCCACTTTCTCCGCACAGGACAGTCTTCGTCAAATGCGCCGTGGTCCCACCGGTCTGCCTTAGCTAGTCGGCAGTTCCGGCAGGCGGGAGGTTTCCCGGCTTGCCGATCCGGACACTCGGCGCGTAGGTGCCGGCCACCACAATGGCTGCAGCGGTCTTCGCTCTCCGCGCAATGCCGTTTGGTGTGGCCGTAACCTAGGCACCGAGTGCACTGGACTAGCGGGGAGTGATCATGCACCCGCACTCGCTGGAGGTCCACGTGCATGTAGCCCGCAGCCGTCAGCCGTCCCCAGAGCGTAGGCGACACGCGCATGACCACATGGATCGTCTGCACATTTCGCGCCCTCCTCCTGAACCTTACCTCCGCCCTCTGATCCTCCTCAGAGACGTCGACCAGCAGGTGTTTATTTTGGGTCTTAATGGCCTTTACTATTTCTTCGTTAGTATTATAGGCCATTACGTCTCTGAGCAGCACCAGTGGGTCCTTGTTTTTGACCTCTGCAAGGTTCAGGTCCTTGCCTGCCCTCCTCAGCCCCTCACGCACCCTCTCCAGCTCGACCTCTGAGCCGCAGCCCAGGATGACCCGACCGTCCCGCACCCTGCGGATCCGGTCGACCCTTATGCCGGTCTGGGTGGCGTTTAGGGCCTTTCGAATTTTGCCCAGAACCTGCTCGCCCGTGTCGGTCCCCGACGAGACCGCCACCGAGTGCTTAGGTTCGCACCCCGGTGGCGGCCTTTTTGCCGGGGCGGCCGCCACGCTCGCGTACGTGCCGGGAGGCTTCCCCTTTTCTTGTATTGTTGTTTTTGTAGCCACGAGAGACTCCCTCAAGCCCTCCAATTCCTTGGTATTGGCTTCAAGGAGTCTCGCGTGGCTTTCTAGTTTCTTTAGGAGCTCGCAATGGGTCGCCGGCGGGGGGTTTGCGGGTGGGTCCTTTACTTCTACTTCCACCCGGTTTGCCCCACTCGCCGGCTCCTCTACTGGACCCCCTTTTGGGTCCTGGGTTCGTCCCCTGTTTGCGAGCTCCGCCTCCTTGTAAAGCTCGTAGAGCCGATTTATCGCGTTGATTACCTGCTCCTTTATTTCGGTCTTCAGGTTGCGCGAGCTGCCCAAGTGCAGTTTTGCCTTAGTTAGGCACGCTCGCGCCTCCTTCACTCGATCTGCGGACGCCGGCTTGTCCCCTTTCGGGGATTGCCCGGCCGCCGCAGGAGCAGGTGTCGGCTCCACCGCTTTCGGCACCGCACGCGTCCTCGGTTTGACGGCCGGCGCGACGCTGCGGGGAGAGGTCCTGGGCTTCTTCCCTTGTCCCTCCCATTCCCCCACACTCCTCCGGACGCTCTTAATGGGCGAGGTGCTCACCCTGCACGCCTGGCTGGCGCCTGCCTGGCTCACCTCGCCCGCGTCGGTGGTCTTTGTGGGGGTCCGGTACATGGTAGGGGTACTCGTCTGAAGTGTAAAAATTTTAAAAATTTTAAAATTCAAAAATGTAAATAATTAAAATGTTCTAAATTAAAAATTAAAATCAAAATTTAAAATTTAAAAATTTAAAAATTTCAAAAATAAAGTATTATATACTTAGTCCTAAATTGTTCTAATTTAAAATTGAAGTATTATATACTTCGTCCGTTATTAAAAGTTTAAAGTATTTAATACTTAGTCTTACAGTTCAAAATTTAAAAATGTAAACAATAATGTCAACTTAACTCTAGTGCAACAAGGCAAAAAGACTCTTAAACTAAGGCAATAGGGCCCCTATTCTATTGCAGTTGCTGTCTGTAACAAAGACCGGTCGTAAAATTTATTACCCCGCGCGGCGCGCCGTTTAACTCCCTGTAATATTAATTATTATTGCTACGCACGGCGCGTCGCTCGCGCGGTGCGGACGGCAACGTCTCCCGGCTCGCTGACCTCGCCCGCGGCCGCAGGGGCGCGCCCGAAGTTCGGCAACTGCGCTCGACAAAGCGTGCGCGTGCGAGAGAGACGGTTGCGCCGCCCGGTAGGTCTATCCCTTTCCGCGGCGCTCAGGCGCGCACCAGATGTTTTGCTACGGCCGCGGCGGCGCGAATCTGGCTCGGTTTTATGTTTTTACCTTCTACCGTCCGCTTATTTTTATTAAGGTGCTTTGTTATAAACAGCAACTATTGTCTAATTCTACTTATAATGCTAATCTTAAAACTATGGGATAGGTCAAAAAGACCTCACTCCCAGTGACAGCCGCCGAGTATTTTAATTTCTAGTATTTATAAAGGGAATTTAACCTTGTGGTGGGCTAAAAAGAAAATGTAATTACCCACCACTTTATTTATTTAATATTACGCTTTGTAAATACGTGTAATACTCGGCGGCTATCTTACTTATGCTAAGTCCAGGTCGCTCCCGGCTCCCGGCTGCAACCTCCGCGGTCCTCGGACCCTTAAAAGGCCCCGGATGTTCGCTGGTATTCTCGAAGTAAGGTTCCAACCGGTTTTCTTTATGTTTTCCAGTTGGAATTCCCTTACTTCGGCTGCAGCTCCTCCGTCTGTGGTCGTAAAAATCCAAAAAAGGTGTCAAACGAGAGGCCTTGGTACGGCGCACCTCGCCACAGTTGCCGTTACACGATTTCCCACTGAAAATCGTGCAGCGTTTTAATTTTTTCTTTTCTTACTTGCTCACTGTAATTTTTGTTTTTGTGTTTAAAAATCCAAATTATGTCCAATTTACACTTTTTTGGTGTCAAAGCGTTCGGGCTGTGAACGCGCTTTTTTTGACACTATTTTCACTAATTTTCGAGCACTTTTACTGACACTTTTTGATTTATCGATCTATTTTGAGCGATCTAGGCCACGTGGGAGCGTGCGTTCTGCTCGGGAGCGTACGGCGGACTTGGTTAGGTTAGGTTAGGTTAGGTTAGGTTAGGTTAGGTTAGGTTAGGTTAGGTTAGGTTAGGTTAGGTTAGGTTAGGTTAGGTTAGGTTAGGTTAGGTTAGGTTAGGTTAGGTTAGGTTAGGTTAGGTTAGGTTAGGTTAGGTTAGGTTAGGTTAGGTTAGGTTAGGTTAGGTTAGGTTAGGTTAGGTTAGGTTAGGTTAGGTTAGGTTAGGTTAGGTTAGGTTAGGTTAGGTTAGGTTAGGTTAGGTTAGGTTAGGTTAGGTTTTTTTTTTTTTTTTTTTTCTTTTTTTTTTTTTATTCGTACCCCTATCTAGTTTGGGACAGGGTCTTTTGTATCAATATAATTTTTCACATTTCTTATTATTTTCTTTCTCTTCTTTCTTTCCTTATAATGTCATTTCTTTCATTCTATTTTCTATCTTTCATTCCACAATTCATCTTTCTTTCTCATTCGCCCTATTCAGCTTTCATTCTTCCCTCTTTTCTTATTAATAATTACATTTTTATCTTTTTATTTACATTTGGATTTCTTATTTTATAATTATTTTTTTATTTATCACAGTCTTATTTCTTAATTTTTTCCCATTTTATTGTCGCTTTGTTACTTACTTATGTTTGTCTTTTATTTATTTCTATTGTTCTTTTAACTATTTCTTTGCAGAGGGTTATGAAATCTTGCTGGTATTCTCCGCCTATCAGGGAGGCTATTGACTCCTCCCTGATTTGAACCCCAGACCGGCACTCGAAGCCGAACCGGAGTCCCCCGAATGCGGGACACCGGGCCACAAGGTGGATCACGGTCTGGTCCACGCCCGGTTCACAGAAGCACGAGGGGTCCTCCTTGAGCTTGAACCTATGAAGGTACTCAGAGAACCCCCCGTGCCCCGTGAAGAGCTGGGCCGAGACCGCGTCCACCTCGATGCTGCGGAGCACGCGGTAGGCTGAGACGGCGTCCGGGAAAAACATCCTCGTTACCGAAGCCGTCGTTCCTTCCACATACCTCCTGTTCCATTCGTCGAGCGACTCCAGTCTCAGTTGCCGCTTGACGAATGAAACAGGGCATCTCTCGTACTCTGGTCGTCTTTTACTCTTCAGGGCCGCTTCCTTGGCCAGCTGGTCCGCCCTCTCGTTCCCCTCCATCCCCGCGTGCGCTTTCACCCAGAACAACCTTACATCCTTCCCTTTCTCTCTCGCTTTCATTACATTCTCCTTCACTCTTAACGCTAAGGGATGGAGGGTGTCCGATCTTGCGACAGTTTCGAGAGCGGACCGCGAGTCGCTCAGTACGGCACAGACTTGCGCCGACTCGCCGGCCGCGTACCCTGTTGCCTCAGCTAGAGCCAGCAGCTCTGCCTGGTATACGGTGCAGAAGTTGCCCAACTTGAGTTTCTTTGTGTATGACTCTACGGCGCCCCGCTTGACGCAGAACGCCGCACCCACCTTATCCTCTATGCGGCTGCCGTCGGTATAAATTACCAGATCGGCAGCCGCGGTGGCAAGTCGGACTTCCTCCGCACTTTCCCCCAGACAGGAGAACTCCACACCAACTTGACCAGACGGGTGTGGTAGTCTCAGGTAGCTGACCGGTACCTCCAGGTCTCGGTCCTTTACCACCTGCCGGGAATGACCCTTTCTTATTTCAAATAAGCGGGCTGCTTCTTGGACCCGAAGGTCCAGGGGAAGCAACCCGGCAAGTATAAGGGCCGAGTGCAGGGACGCGGTCCTGTGGGTCCTCGCGATCTTCTGCGCGAAGCCCCGCTGGACCGCGCCCAACTGCCTGCGGACCAGCAGCTTCCTAGCCGCCGGCGCCCATGCACTCGCTGCATACAAAATCGTCGGCTCCAGCACCGCCAGATACATCGTTCTGATCACCTCCGAGTTCAGACCCCAAGATACCTTCGCAGCCCTGCACAGCTGACGATAGAGGCCCTGTGCCTTCTTGCTCACGTTCTTCACGTGACTGTTGAACGTGAGCCTATCGTCAACTGTGAGGCCTAGTATCCGGACCTCCCCAGTCCGGCCAAGCGGCTCACCTCCCATGCTCAGTAATGGGTAGTCGAACTTTAGCTTGTTGGTTAGCACCATCACCTTGGTTTTGTGTGGTGCGAACCTCAGCTTATTCCTGACCCCCCACTCATGAACATGGGCGAGAACGGCGTTGGCCCGACTCGAGATGTCCTGGGCCTTCTGCCCCGAGAAGACCAGCACGACGTCATCTGCGAACGCCTGGCAGTGTGTCCCGGTCTTTGCCACCTCCTCCAGGAGAGGGTTGATGAGGAGGGTCCAGAAGGTTGGGCCGCCTACGGATCCCTGCACGCACCCCTTGGTGGTCTCTCTGGCCCACTCTGCCCCCGCGTACCGTACGGACACCTTGCGATCGCTAAAATAGCTGTCAACAAGACGCCGCAGATTCGCGGGGCAGCGAGTCTCTGCCAGTCTGCACCGTATAGCAGGCCACCAGGCGTTATCGAAGGCTCCCTCTATGTCCAATGATACCAGCACTGCGATCTCCTTCTCCTTCAGCCGGGTTCGCAGATGCTGGATCAGGTCATACAGGGAGTCTTCGGTACACCTCTGCGGCATGAAGCCGTATTGGTGGCTACTGATATACGGTGCAGTGTACCACCGGATCCTACGGACCATCATTTTCTCAAGGACCTTGCCGAGAATCGGCAAGAGTCCGATGGGCCTGTAGGATTTCGGGTGCGTGTAGTCCTCCTTGTCCGGCTTCCGCAACGCTACGACCACTGCCTCCTTCCATCTCGTGGGGAAGTGGGAAAGCGCGAGACACCGGTTGGAGAGCGCGAGGTACAGAACGGGGTCCACGGCGACGGCCGCACGGCAGATGTCCGCGGTGAGTCCGTCAGAGCCAGGTGCCTTCTTGGCGTTGAAGGTCGATACGGACCATCGGAGCTCCTCCATCGTAAACGGGGGGTCGCATGTTCCATCATGGTCCCCCGAATTGACTTCATCGGCTTTAGCTCTTACAGTTCTGTGGTCCGCATTGTCCTTCCCGGGGTCGTCCTCCGGGAAGAAAACCTCCGCCAGCAACCTGGCTGATCCCGCTGCGTCCAGCACTTTACCTGACTGGACGAGGGGGACGTCCTCTCGCCTCACCTCCGTGCGACGCATCACACGGTGGATCCCGTCCCACATGGTCTCGCGATCCTGTCTCTCACAGAAACGCTTCCAGCTATGGGTCTGAGCGCGCCTCGCCTCAAGGCGGTATGCCTCCTTCGCGTCGCAGTACTCGCGCCAGACCAGCTCCTTACGAGCCGGCCTCGCGGCCCTGATCCTTCTCTTCTTCCTCAAGACATCCGCCTTGAGGAGAGAGAGCTGTTCGGACCACCAGGGCAATTCCGTCCTCCTCCGCTTGGAGACCTTCGGCAGGACCAACTCGCAAGCGTCCCTCACGGTTTCCACATACCGACCGACCGTGCTGTCCAACGCCCCCTTTTCGGTGATCTGATTCACCTCGGTAGGCGTCAGACAGCGATCCGATAGCAGCCGAGCGACAGTTCGATGGAACTCGCCCCAGTCTGCCCTACGGGTAGTGTACTGCCGTGTGGTCCGCTTGACGTCCGTGCCTTGGGACCTCTCAAACTTCAGATTGAACACAATTGCCCTGTGGTCCGACGAGGATATGTCGTCCACGAGGCTCCAGCCCACCGCTCGGTCGAGCAGGGTGGTCGAGCAAGCAGTAATGTCGACGCGACTGGAGTAATGCTTACCGCCCCGATACGTATCAAACGTCGGCTCAGACCCCTGGTTCAACACGTGCACTCCCAGTTGGTCGAGGGCGGCTGCGACCTCCTCCCCCCTTCGGTCCGTGGACCGGCTACCCCACCAGGTGTTATGCGCATTGACGTCGCCACCCAGTACCACGTTGGCAGTCCCCAAGCCCTCCACGGCCGAGCCGATCCGGTCCAGGTATGGTCCGACGGGCGTATTAGGCTCCAGGTAGACGGACACCACCCCTATCTCCCAAGCCCCAGTCCTCAGCCTGGCCACAGCAACGTTGCCAGACGTGAGTTGGGGACATTGAGTGATATCGATAGTGTCGTCGAATAGCACAATGGCCGCCTTGACAACCTCCCCGTTGCCTCGCGCGACACATTGTACCACCCTTGTCCCTGGGTAGTGCCTCATCTCGCCAATAGCGCCGATATACGGCTCCTGGACCAATGCGAACGCCCAGCCTCTCTTCGGCGCTTCGCATATCAGCTCGGCAGTAGCGAGCTTGGACCTTTGCAGGTTTAGCTGCGCCACGCGGTACTGGTGGTGCCCTGCGCGGAGAGTGCGGTGGGTCACCTGGGCGCCCTTAGCAATAGGCTACGGACGCCCGTGCTATGGTGTCCCACTTTCTCCGCACAGGACAGTCTTCGTCAAATGCGCCGTGGTCCCACCGGTCTGCCTTAGCTAGTCGGCAGTTCCGGCAGGCGGGAGGTTTCCCGGCTTGCCGATCCGGACACTCGGCGCGTAGGTGCCGGCCACCACAATGGCTGCAGCGGTCTTCGCTCTCCGCGCAATGCCGTTTGGTGTGGCCGTAACCTAGGCACCGAGTGCACTGGACTAGCGGGGAGTGATCATGCACCCGCACTCGCTGGAGGTCCACGTGCATGTAGCCCGCAGCCGTCAGCCGTCCCCAGAGCGTAGGCGACACGCGCATGACCACATGGATCGTCTGCACATTTCGCGCCCTCCTCCTGAACCTTACCTCCGCCCTCTGATCCTCCTCAGAGACGTCGACCAGCAGGTGTTTATTTTGGGTCTTAATGGCCTTTACTATTTCTTCGTTAGTATTATAGGCCATTACGTCTCTGAGCAGCACCAGTGGGTCCTTGTTTTTGACCTCTGCAAGGTTCAGGTCCTTGCCTGCCCTCCTCAGCCCCTCACGCACCCTCTCCAGCTCGACCTCTGAGCCGCAGCCCAGGATGACCCGACCGTCCCGCACCCTGCGGATCCGGTCGACCCTTATGCCGGTCTGGGTGGCGTTTAGGGCCTTTCGAATTTTGCCCAGAACCTGCTCGCCCGTGTCGGTCCCCGACGAGACCGCCACCGAGTGCTTAGGTTCGCACCCCGGTGGCGGCCTTTTTGCCGGGGCGGCCGCCACGCTCGCGTACGTGCCGGGAGGCTTCCCCTTTTCTTGTATTGTTGTTTTTGTAGCCACGAGAGACTCCCTCAAGCCCTCCAATTCCTTGGTATTGGCTTCAAGGAGTCTCGCGTGGCTTTCTAGTTTCTTTAGGAGCTCGCAATGGGTCGCCGGCGGGGGGTTTGCGGGTGGGTCCTTTACTTCTACTTCCACCCGGTTTGCCCCACTCGCCGGCTCCTCTACTGGACCCCCTTTTGGGTCCTGGGTTCGTCCCCTGTTTGCGAGCTCCGCCTCCTTGTAAAGCTCGTAGAGCCGATTTATCGCGTTGATTACCTGCTCCTTTATTTCGGTCTTCAGGTTGCGCGAGCTGCCCAAGTGCAGTTTTGCCTTAGTTAGGCACGCTCGCGCCTCCTTCACTCGATCTGCGGACGCCGGCTTGTCCCCTTTCGGGGATTGCCCGGCCGCCGCAGGAGCAGGTGTCGGCTCCACCGCTTTCGGCACCGCACGCGTCCTCGGTTTGACGGCCGGCGCGACGCTGCGGGGAGAGGTCCTGGGCTTCTTCCCTTGTCCCTCCCATTCCCCCACACTCCTCCGGACGCTCTTAATGGGCGAGGTGCTCACCCTGCACGCCTGGCTGGCGCCTGCCTGGCTCACCTCGCCCGCGTCGGTGGTCTTTGTGGGGGTCCGGTACATGGTAGGGGTACTCGTCTGAAGTGTAAAAATTTTAAAAATTTTAAAATTCAAAAATGTAAATAATTAAAATGTTCTAAATTAAAAATTAAAATCAAAATTTAAAATTTAAAAATTTAAAAATTTCAAAAATAAAGTATTATATACTTAGTCCTAAATTGTTCTAATTTAAAATTGAAGTATTATATACTTCGTCCGTTATTAAAAGTTTAAAGTATTTAATACTTAGTCTTACAGTTCAAAATTTAAAAATGTAAACAATAATGTCAACTTAACTCTAGTGCAACAAGGCAAAAAGACTCTTAAACTAAGGCAATAGGGCCCCTATTCTATTGCAGTTGCTGTCTGTAACAAAGACCGGTCGTAAAATTTATTACCCCGCGCGGCGCGCCGTTTAACTCCCTGTAATATTAATTATTATTGCTACGCACGGCGCGTCGCTCGCGCGGTGCGGACGGCAACGTCTCCCGGCTCGCTGACCTCGCCCGCGGCCGCAGGGGCGCGCCCGAAGTTCGGCAACTGCGCTCGACAAAGCGTGCGCGTGCGAGAGAGACGGTTGCGCCGCCCGGTAGGTCTATCCCTTTCCGCGGCGCTCAGGCGCGCACCAGATGTTTTGCTACGGCCGCGGCGGCGCGAATCTGGCTCGGTTTTATGTTTTTACCTTCTACCGTCCGCTTATTTTTATTAAGGTGCTTTGTTATAAACAGCAACTATTGTCTAATTCTACTTATAATGCTAATCTTAAAACTATGGGATAGGTCAAAAAGACCTCACTCCCAGTGACAGCCGCCGAGTATTTTAATTTCTAGTATTTATAAAGGGAATTTAACCTTGTGGTGGGCTAAAAAGAAAATGTAATTACCCACCACTTTATTTATTTAATATTACGCTTTGTAAATACGTGTAATACTCGGCGGCTATCTTACTTATGCTAAGTCCAGGTCGCTCCCGGCTCCCGGCTGCAACCTCCGCGGTCCTCGGACCCTTAAAAGGCCCCGGATGTTCGCTGGTATTCTCGAAGTAAGGTTCCAACCGGTTTTCTTTATGTTTTCCAGTTGGAATTCCCTTACTTCGGCTGCAGCTCCTCCGTCTGTGGTCGTAAAAATCCAAAAAAGGTGTCAAACGAGAGGCCTTGGTACGGCGCACCTCGCCACAGTTGCCGTTACACGATTTCCCACTGAAAATCGTGCAGCGTTTTAATTTTTTCTTTTCTTACTTGCTCACTGTAATTTTTGTTTTTGTGTTTAAAAATCCAAATTATGTCCAATTTACACTTTTTTGGTGTCAAAGCGTTCGGGCTGTGAACGCGCTTTTTTTGACACTATTTTCACTAATTTTCGAGCACTTTTACTGACACTTTTTGATTTATCGATCTATTTTGAGCGATCTAGGCCACGTGGGAGCGTGCGTTCTGCTCGGGAGCGTACGGCGGACTTGGTTAGGTTAGGTTAGGTTAGGTTAGGTTAGGTTAGGTTAGGTTAGGTTAGGTTAGGTTAGGTTAGGTTAGGTTAGGTTAGGTTAGGTTAGGTTAGGTTAGGTTAGGTTAGGTTAGGTTAGGTTAGGTTAGGTTAGGTTAGGTTAGGTTAGGTTAGGTTAGGTTAGGTTAGGTTAGGTTAGGTTAGGTTAGGTTAGGTTAGGTTAGGTTAGGTTAGGTTAGGTTAGGTTAGGTTAGGTTAGGTTAGGTTAGGTTAGGTTAGGTTAGGTTAGGTTAGGTTAGGTTAGGTTAGGTTAGGTTAGGTTAGGTTAGGTTAGGTTAGGTTAGGTTAGGTTAGGTTAGGTTAGGTTAGGTTAGGTTAGGTTAGGTTAGGTTAGGTTAGGTTAGGTTAGGTTAGGTTAGGTTAGGTTAGGTTAGGTTAGGTTAGGTTAGGTTAGGTTAGGTTAGGTTAGGTTAGGTTAGGTTAGGTTAGGTTAGGTTAGGTTAGGTTAGGTTAGGTTAGGTTAGGTTAGGTTAGGTTAGGTTAGGTTAGGTTAGGTTAGGTTAGGTTAGGTTAGGTTAGGTTAGGTTAGGTTAGGTTAGGTTAGGTTAGGTTAGGTTAGGTTAGGTTAGGTTAGGTTAGGTTAGGTTAGGTTAGGTTAGGTTAGGTTAGGTTAGGTTAGGTTAGGTTAGGTTAGGTTAGGTTAGGTTAGGTTAGGTTAGGTTAGGTTAGGTTAGGTTAGGTTAGGTTAGGTTAGGTTAGGTTAGGTTAGGTTAGGTTAGGTTAGGTTAGGTTAGGTTAGGTTAGGTTAGGTTAGGTTAGGTTAGGTTAGGTTAGGTTAGGTTAGGTTAGGTTAGGTTAGGTTAGGTTAGGTTAGGTTAGGTTAGGTTAGGTTAGGTTAGGTTAGGTTAGGTTAGGTTAGGTTAGGTTAGGTTAGGTTAGGTTAGGTTAGGTTAGGTTAGGTTAGGTTAGGTTAGGTTAGGTTAGGTTAGGTTAGGTTAGGTTAGGTTAGGTTAGGTTAGGTTAGGTTAGGTTAGGTTAGGTTAGGTTAGGTTAGGTTAGGTTAGGTTAGGTTAGGTTAGGTTAGGTTAGGTTAGGTTAGGTTAGGTTAGGTTAGGTTAGGTTAGGTTAGGTTAGGTTAGGTTAGGTTAGGTTAGGTTAGGTTAGGTTAGGTTAGGTTAGGTTAGGTTAGGTTAGGTTAGGTTAGGTTAGGTTAGGTTAGGTTAGGTTAGGTTAGGTTAGGTTAGGTTAGGTTAGGTTAGGTTAGGTTAGGTTAGGTTAGGTTAGGTTAGGTTAGGTTAGGTTAGGTTAGGTTAGGTTAGGTTAGGTTAGGTTAGGTTAGGTTAGGTTAGGTTAGGTTAGGTTAGGTTAGGTTAGGTTAGGTTAGGTTAGGTTAGGTTAGGTTA
>NW_027181748.1:0-2500 GCF_028537555.1 Battus philenor | reverse complement strand
TAGGTTAGGTTAGGTTAGGTTAGGTTAGGTTAGGTTAGGTTAGGTTAGGTTAGGTTAGGTTAGGTTAGGTTAGGTTAGGTTAGGTTAGGTTAGGTTAGGTTAGGTTAGGTTAGGTTAGGTTAGGTTAGGTTAGGTTAGGTTAGGTTAGGTTAGGTTAGGTTAGGTTAGGTTAGGTTAGGTTAGGTTAGGTTAGGTTAGGTTAGGTTAGGTTAGGTTAGGTTAGGTTAGGTTAGGTTAGGTTAGGTTAGGTTAGGTTAGGTTAGGTTAGGTTAGGTTAGGTTAGGTTAGGTTAGGTTAGGTTAGGTTAGGTTAGGTTAGGTTAGGTTAGGTTAGGTTAGGTTAGGTTAGGTTAGGTTAGGTTAGGTTAGGTTAGGTTAGGTTAGGTTAGGTTAGGTTAGGTTAGGTTAGGTTAGGTTAGGTTAGGTTAGGTTAGGTTAGGTTAGGTTAGGTTAGGTTAGGTTAGGTTAGGTTAGGTTAGGTTAGGTTAGGTTAGGTTAGGTTAGGTTAGGTTAGGTTAGGTTAGGTTAGGTTAGGTTAGGTTAGGTTAGGTTAGGTTAGGTTAGGTTAGGTTAGGTTAGGTTAGGTTAGGTTAGGTTAGGTTAGGTTAGGTTAGGTTAGGTTAGGTTAGGTTAGGTTAGGTTAGGTTAGGTTAGGTTAGGTTAGGTTAGGTTAGGTTAGGTTAGGTTAGGTTAGGTTAGGTTAGGTTAGGTTAGGTTAGGTTAGGTTAGGTTAGGTTAGGTTAGGTTAGGTTAGGTTAGGTTAGGTTAGGTTAGGTTAGGTTAGGTTAGGTTAGGTTAGGTTAGGTTAGGTTAGGTTAGGTTAGGTTAGGTTAGGTTAGGTTAGGTTAGGTTAGGTTAGGTTAGGTTAGGTTAGGTTAGGTTAGGTTAGGTTAGGTTAGGTTAGGTTAGGTTAGGTTAGGTTAGGTTAGGTTAGGTTAGGTTAGGTTAGGTTAGGTTAGGTTAGGTTAGGTTAGGTTAGGTTAGGTTAGGTTAGGTTAGGTTAGGTTAGGTTAGGTTAGGTTAGGTTAGGTTAGGTTAGGTTAGGTTAGGTTAGGTTAGGTTAGGTTAGGTTAGGTTAGGTTAGGTTAGGTTAGGTTAGGTTAGGTTAGGTTAGGTTAGGTTAGGTTAGGTTAGGTTAGGTTAGGTTAGGTTAGGTTAGGTTAGGTTAGGTTAGGTTAGGTTAGGTTAGGTTAGGTTAGGTTAGGTTAGGTTAGGTTAGGTTAGGTTAGGTTAGGTTAGGTTAGGTTAGGTTAGGTTAGGTTAGGTTAGGTTAGGTTAGGTTAGGTTAGGTTAGGTTAGGTTAGGTTAGGTTAGGTTAGGTTAGGTTAGGTTAGGTTAGGTTAGGTTAGGTTAGGTTAGGTTAGGTTAGGTTAGGTTAGGTTAGGTTAGGTTAGGTTAGGTTAGGTTAGGTTAGGTTAGGTTAGGTTAGGTTAGGTTAGGTTAGGTTAGGTTAGGTTAGGTTAGGTTAGGTTAGGTTAGGTTAGGTTAGGTTAGGTTAGGTTAGGTTAGGTTAGGTTAGGTTAGGTTAGGTTAGGTTAGGTTAGGTTAGGTTAGGTTAGGTTAGGTTAGGTTAGGTTAGGTTAGGTTAGGTTAGGTTAGGTTAGGTTAGGTTAGGTTAGGTTAGGTTAGGTTAGGTTAGGTTAGGTTAGGTTAGGTTAGGTTAGGTTAGGTTAGGTTAGGTTAGGTTAGGTTAGGTTAGGTTAGGTTAGGTTAGGTTAGGTTAGGTTAGGTTAGGTTAGGTTAGGTTAGGTTAGGTTAGGTTAGGTTAGGTTAGGTTAGGTTAGGTTAGGTTAGGTTAGGTTAGGTTAGGTTAGGTTAGGTTAGGTTAGGTTAGTTTTTTTTTTTTTTTTTTTTTTTAATGACCCCCGCTATTGGGGGTTAGGTTAGGTTAGGTTAGGTTAGGTTAGGTTAGGTTAGGTTAGGTTAGGTTAGGTTAGGTTAGGTTAGGTTAGGTTAGGTTAGGTTAGGTTAGGTTAGGTTAGGTTAGGTTAGGTTAGGTTAGGTTAGGTTAGGTTAGGTTAGGTTAGGTTAGGTTAGGTTAGGTTAGGTTAGGTTAGGTTAGGTTAGGTTAGGTTAGGTTAGGTTAGGTTAGGTTAGGTTAGGTTAGGTTAGGTTAGGTTAGGTTAGGTTAGGTTAGGTTAGGTTAGGTTAGGTTAGGTTAGGTTAGGTTAGGTTAGGTTAGGTTAGGTTAGGTTAGGTTAGGTTAGGTTAGGTTAGGTTAGGTTAGGTTAGGTTAGGTTAGGTTAGGTTAGGTTAGGTTAGGTTAGGTTAGGTTAGGTTAGGTTAGGTTAGGTTAGGTTAGGTTAGGTTAGGTTAGGTTAGGTTGTGTAGGTTAGGTTAGGTTAGGTTAGGTTAGGTTAGGTTAGGTTAGGTTAGGTTAGGTTAGGTTAGGTTAGGTTAGGTTAGGTTAGGTTAGGTTAGGTTAGGTTAGGTTAGGTTAGGTTAGGTTAGGTTAGGTTAGGTTAGGTTAGGTTAGGTTAGGTTAGGTTAGGTTAGGTTAG
>NW_027181747.1:15000-21344 GCF_028537555.1 Battus philenor | reverse complement strand
GGACATTTGGTTCATGCACTCGGCCGAGCGGCCGGTGGTGCGAAGCTACCATCCGCGGGATTATGCCTGAACGCCTCTAAGGCCGAAGCCAGCCTAGCCGAATCCGGCAAGGATATGCTCACTGTGGAGCTCCGAGAGTCGGGAGGCTCTAAACAATGTGACTTTACTAGTCGCGCCGCACTTGTGCGGCGAGACGTCGAGGCCCATTTCGATCCCATCGGTGAGATCGGTGCTATCGGTTTTAACACGTGCACCACGGCACCAAGGGTTCAACACTAACCTCAGTTCGATGTCGGAGCTCGGAATAGTCTGTAGACGACTTACGTTCCTGGCGGGGTGTTGTGCTCGGTAGAGCAGCGTCGTGCTGCGATCTGTTGAGACTCAGCCCTACGCCAGGTGATTCGTCCGCGGACGATGACCGTTGTTGTGTAAGTAGTTGTAATATTAATTACTTACATACAAGTATTCGACTTTTTCTCGATACAAGAAAAAGTTCTTATATGTAATATATATATATATATATATATATATATAAAAGTATTATATATATTTTACGTGTGATCGATACACGAACTCTCTTAGGTATCTGGGACTTGGCGGTTTTAGTGAAATAAATCGATACACGAACTCTCTTAAGTATCTGGGGACTTTGCGGTTTTAGTGAAATAAATCGATACGCGAACTCTCGGCAGTATCGCGTCGAACGTCTGGGACTTGGCGATTTTAATGAAATCGATACGCGAACTCTCGGCAGTATCGCGTCGAACGTCTGGGTCTTGGCGATTTTAATGAAATCTATACGCGAACTCTCGGCAGTATCGCATCGAACGTCTGGGACTTGGCGATTTTTATGAAATGATGACCTTTTTTTTTTTTTTTTTTTTTCGTCGTCACTCGACGCGCGTTGTCGATTTGAAGAAAAACAACTGCTGCCGTCCGAGCTAATGGATATTTAGTGGCTGTGTTTTTTAAGGTAGTTAGGCCGACCGACCTTTCGATATGCGCGGTCGTCGCCGTATTTGTCTCAAGCCGGGGTGAGAAACCGTTATATAATTTGCAAAGGAGCTTTCAAAGATTCTCGATCGAGTCGATTTATTTTTCTTAAATCTTTATTATACAAACGCAACCCGCTTTACGGACGCGACTCTTATATTAATTATTATGATGATGACTATGTATCTCACTCTTATTTACATATATCTCAATCGATGCGCCGCACGCATAAATATCATGACGAGCTCGGTAACGGCGATCGATAACAATAGTCGCGAGGCGCGGCACGTCCGTAACGAAACACACAATCAATCAATACAATAATTTTAATACTGGATATAAATAATTTGACCGCGAATGGACCGACGACGATGCGTTTAAACGTTCCACTGCTTGTGCCCAACGTGATGATGATGATGACGATGATGACGATGATGACGATGATGACGATGATGACGATGACGATATTGAAGATAGTAAAGTTTTAGCATCGACATTAATCGTAATTTTAACACACGGAATCAGGACGATATCACGTTAGAAAATCGATACACGAACGGGACCGGACTCTGTCGTTTTCCGAAATCGATACGCGAACGCCCGAGTGACTATCCGCACCCCGAGGCCGGGCCGCACGATCTTTATTACGGACCGCTACCGTCTCGACGACGACGACGACGACGACGACGACGACGACGACGACGACGACGACACCTTTCTTTGTCTCAGTCGACATCGCGTATGAAAGAGTGCGATCGTCATCAGCACGAAATTTATGCATCGATACGCGAACGGGACCGGACTCTGTCGTTTTCAGAAATCGATACGCGAACGCATCGGCGGCTGGCTACGCGCAATCCGCGATCGGGTCGAACGATGATGATGATGATGATGATGATGATGATGATGATGATGATGATGATGATGACGACGACGATGACATCGAGATCAGGGTCAGATATAGATATGTAGATCGGTGGTATGCAATCGATACGCGAACGCTCTATAGCGCTACGCGGAGACGCATACAGTCGTTCCCGCATATACATGGGACTGGCGCGAGACGCGCCGGTCGGCCGAATCGAGTTCTCTCCGATGCTCTTCTGTTTTGTTTTGTTTGTTGGTGGTTGTGGAGTGTGGAGTGTGTTTTTTTGGTTGGTGGGGTGTGTGTGTGTGTGGTGGTGGTGTTAGTTTGTTTGCGGAGATTGCGTTTTTTTTAGATTTAGTTTTTTTTTTTTTTTTTATAAAAAAAAAAAAAAATTTAAAAATTATTCTTAGAAAACGCGCGCGAATCGAACAAAACTAATAACACCGATACACAAACAACGCGCGCCACCAACGAGAACGCCCGAAACTGAAACTTCTATAACCGACAAACGCACGAACGACACAGCGGCGGCGGAGGAGGGAAGAAAAAGGGGATCATCTCCCCACAACAACACACCGTAAACTGTGTCGGACGACGTCTCCGTTATGTAAGAGCGGAAGGCGTAAGAGAACGTCTCGTTTAATTAACGCGAACGGCGTTGGGCTCCCGAGTCGACTTCGGGGCGGCCCTTAACGCATCGCATCAACGAGCTCGTCGCGCGCTAGTCGCGCGACGGTCGATCATGATATATAAATCAAGGATTTCGGATCTCTCTAAAACCGGGCTGGAAATCGGTCATTGTTCGTTTTGCGAAACGATATTTTATAAAAGTGAAGATTTGTATGTGTCTCGTCAAAGAACGTTCCGATGAATCGGACGCGATGCCGCGTCCAAAGTAAATCTGGACGAACGCGAGGCGAGTGTTGAGATATACATTTTCCTCCGTGAACAGATAGAAAAACGAATTCATTTTGTTGTTGCGGTGTGGTGTTGTGTGTGTATTGTAATAAATACGCACGCACGCACGCACGCACGCAAAAAGCTACCTAGGCACCGGCGCGTCACGGCGTTTCGAACGTCCGACGCGTCGCTTGTCACACGTCTATCATATCATCATCACCCTCATATCTCTCGTATGTGCGGTGTTGGTGTGTGTTAGCTCTACTAGCTAGCTCCCTGGTTGATCCTGCCAGTAGTTATATGCTTGTCTCAAAGATTAAGCCATGCATGTCTCAGTGCAAGCCGTATTAAGGCGATACCGCGAATGGCTCAATATATCAGTTTTGGTTCCTTAGATCTTACCTCGGTTACTTGGATAACTGTGGTAATTCTAGAGCTAATACATGCAATCAGAACTCTGACCAGTGATGGGATGAGTGCTTTTATTAGATCAAAACCAATCGACGGAGGGCCTCGCGTCCGAAGTCGTTAATTTTGATGAATCTGGATAACTTTTGCCGATCGCATGGTCCAGCACCGGCGACGCATCTTTCAAATGTCTGCCTTATCAACTTTCGATGGTAGTTTCTGCGACTACCATGGTTGTCACGGGTAACGGGGAATCAGGGTTCGATTCCGGAGAGGGAGCCTGAGAAACGGCTACCACATCCAAGGAAGGCAGCAGGCGCGCAAATTACCCACTCCCGGCACGGGGAGGTAGTGACGAAAAATAACGATACGGGACTCTTACGAGGCCTCGTAATCGGAATGAGTACACTTTAAATATTTTAACGAGGAACAATTGGAGGGCAAGTCTGGTGCCAGCAGCCGCGGTAACTCCAGCTCCAATAGCGTATACTAAAATTGTTGCGGTTAAAAAGCTCGTAGTTGCATTTGTGCGCCGCGCTGTCGGTGCACCGCATCCGCGGTGATACTGACACGTCTGCGGAGCATATCGTCGGTGAGCCGTCGGTAAAACGGCGGTTCAATATCAAAATCCTATCGCGGTGCTCTTCGGTGAGTGTCGAGATGGGCCGACAATTTTACTTTGAACAAATTAGAGTGCTCAAAGCGGGCTCAAAATGCTGCTTGAATATTTCGTGCATGGAATAATAGAATATGATCTCGGTTCTATTTTGTTGGTTTTCAGAACTCCGAGGTAATGATTAATAGGGATAACTGGGGGCATTCGTATTGCGACGTTAGAGGTGAAATTCTTGGATCGTCGCAAGACGAACATCAGCGAAAGCATTTGCCAAAGGTGTTTTCATCAATCAAGAACGAAAGTTAGAGGTTCGAAGGCGATTAGATACCGCCCTAGTTCTAACCGTAAATATGTCATCTAGCGATCCGCCGACGTTACTACGATGGCTCGGCGGGCAGCTTCCGGGAAACCAAAGATTTTGGACTCCGGGGGGAGTATGGTTGCAAAGCTGAAACTTAAAGGAATTGACGGAAGGGCACCACCAGGAGTGGAGCCTGCGGCTTAATTTGACTCAACACGGGAAATCTCACCAGGCCCGGACACCGGAAGGATTGACAGATTAACAGCTCTTTCTTGATTCGGTGGGTGGTGGTGCATGGCCGTTCTTAGTTGGTGGAGCGATTTGTCTGGTTAATTCCGGTAACGAACGAGACTCTAGCCTGCTAAATAGGCGTCGTCATTTAGGTGTGCGCCGCTCCGGTGGCGCAACTCACTGGCGACGTATTAAAATTCTTCTTAGAGGGACCGGCGGCTTCGAGCCGCACGAGATTGAGCAATAACAGGTCTGTGATGCCCTTAGATGTCCTGGGCCGCACGCGCGCTACACTGAAGGAATCAGCATGTTCTCCCTGGCCTAGAGGCCCGGGCAACCCGTTGAAACTCCTTCGTGCTGGGGATTGGGGTTTGCAATTATCCCCCATAAACGAGGAATTCCTAGTAAGCGCGAGTCATAAGCTCGCGTTGATTACGTCCCTGCCCTTTGTACACACCGCCCGTCGCTACTACCGATTGAATGATTTAGTGAGGTCTTCGGACCGACACGCGGTGGCTTCACGGCCGTCGGCGTTGCTGGGAAGTTGACCAAACTTGATCATTTAGAGGAAGTAAAAGTCGTAACAAGGTTTCCGTAGGGGAACCTGCGGAAGGATCATTAACGTGTGTGTATGTGTGCGAGACGCGTGATATGTTCACGAACGTTGTTGCGCCGCTGTTGCTGTTGCTGTTGTTGCTGTTGCGACGACGACGACGACGACGACGACGACGACTTCGTACATACCGTGTTTACACATATATATATGTAATACATCCATAATGATATATATATACGACATATATACATATATATGTACGTACGCGCGCGCGCTGCTGTTCGTATCTAATGCGGACGAGCGCGCGCGCGTGTGCGTGCGTGTGTGTGTGCGTGTTTGTATATATGTATAAAAAATAAAATGTGAAATAATTGTCTCTAGCGTCTATTACGCCTAACGGCGCAGCGGCGACGGCGCCGTGGCGGTGGCCGGTGGCGGTGGTGGCATTCGTCGAAAGTGCTACCGCCGCCGCTGCCTCCGCCGCCGTCGAAGCGGCCGGGTGGCGGAAAAACGCCGAGAGACGAGCGCCGACCGGGGCATACCAAACGGAGCGTTCGAAGCGGTGAAAATCCCCACTGCCTAGCTCAGGCCCTTTATTGTCGGTTGGCGCTATACAAAACGAAATTTAAGCGGTTAGAAAGATGACAATGTCGTGCGTCACGCCAGCTCGTTGGGGGGTGCGCGGGTCGTCGTCGTTCATCATTCTAAAGGATTCGCGTCGGGGCGTTAAGCTTTTTCGGTGCCGTTTCTTTATGAACGCCTCGGCGCACATGAATTCGACCAACTTTCGACGTTAATACATAAAAACGGACAATCAAGTGGCCGACGGCGAGAGCCGTAGGCCGCTACCGTAAGTAATAACAACATTAAGAAAAAACCATTACCCTGGACGGTGGATCACTTGGCTCGCGGGTCGATGAAGAACGCAGTTAACTGCGCGTCATAGTGTGAACTGCAGGACACATTTGAACATCGACATTTCGAACGCACATTGCGGTCCGTGGAGAAATATCCAGGACCACTCCTGTCTGAGGGCCGGCTGTTAAAATATAAAAACCACACTGTTCGGTGTAGAACGCGCGCTACGTGCGCTCGCGCCGGTCGATGCGCGCGGCGGTGACGCGCGACGCGGCGGCGGCGGGTTGGTGGGGGGTGATGAACGAGCTCGCGGACGGTGCGATGGGACGATCTCTAATAAGAGTCTCTCGTCCGCGCCGCCGCGGCTCTCACTCTCTCTCTCTCTCACTATCCGCCGTCGCTGTCGTCGCGCTGCCGCTGCCGCACTACCGCGCGCGGGCGAGCGGGCGCGCGCTCTTTCGAACAATTGACGGTTTCCGTTGAACGTTCTTCGCGACGGACGACGGACGGCGGGGTGCTGCACCCCTCACGTCCGCGTACGCGCGGAGCGCGTTTACGGTCCGTTTAAATATATCGAATTGTATTGAATATGAAACGAGTGTGAAAAGATTAC
>NW_027181747.1:2500-7500 GCF_028537555.1 Battus philenor | reverse complement strand
AGAACTCTGACCAGTGATGGGATGAGTGCTTTTATTAGATCAAAACCAATCGACGGAGGGCCTCGCGTCCGAAGTCGTTAATTTTGATGAATCTGGATAACTTTTGCCGATCGCATGGTCCAGCACCGGCGACGCATCTTTCAAATGTCTGCCTTATCAACTTTCGATGGTAGTTTCTGCGACTACCATGGTTGTCACGGGTAACGGGGAATCAGGGTTCGATTCCGGAGAGGGAGCCTGAGAAACGGCTACCACATCCAAGGAAGGCAGCAGGCGCGCAAATTACCCACTCCCGGCACGGGGAGGTAGTGACGAAAAATAACGATACGGGACTCTTACGAGGCCTCGTAATCGGAATGAGTACACTTTAAATATTTTAACGAGGAACAATTGGAGGGCAAGTCTGGTGCCAGCAGCCGCGGTAACTCCAGCTCCAATAGCGTATACTAAAATTGTTGCGGTTAAAAAGCTCGTAGTTGCATTTGTGCGCCGCGCTGTCGGTGCACCGCATCCGCGGTGATACTGACACGTCTGCGGAGCATATCGTCGGTGAGCCGTCGGTAAAACGGCGGTTCAATATCAAAATCCTATCGCGGTGCTCTTCGGTGAGTGTCGAGATGGGCCGACAATTTTACTTTGAACAAATTAGAGTGCTCAAAGCGGGCTCAAAATGCTGCTTGAATATTTCGTGCATGGAATAATAGAATATGATCTCGGTTCTATTTTGTTGGTTTTCAGAACTCCGAGGTAATGATTAATAGGGATAACTGGGGGCATTCGTATTGCGACGTTAGAGGTGAAATTCTTGGATCGTCGCAAGACGAACATCAGCGAAAGCATTTGCCAAAGGTGTTTTCATCAATCAAGAACGAAAGTTAGAGGTTCGAAGGCGATTAGATACCGCCCTAGTTCTAACCGTAAATATGTCATCTAGCGATCCGCCGACGTTACTACGATGGCTCGGCGGGCAGCTTCCGGGAAACCAAAGATTTTGGACTCCGGGGGGAGTATGGTTGCAAAGCTGAAACTTAAAGGAATTGACGGAAGGGCACCACCAGGAGTGGAGCCTGCGGCTTAATTTGACTCAACACGGGAAATCTCACCAGGCCCGGACACCGGAAGGATTGACAGATTAACAGCTCTTTCTTGATTCGGTGGGTGGTGGTGCATGGCCGTTCTTAGTTGGTGGAGCGATTTGTCTGGTTAATTCCGGTAACGAACGAGACTCTAGCCTGCTAAATAGGCGTCGTCATTTAGGTGTGCGCCGCTCCGGTGGCGCAACTCACTGGCGACGTATTAAAATTCTTCTTAGAGGGACCGGCGGCTTCGAGCCGCACGAGATTGAGCAATAACAGGTCTGTGATGCCCTTAGATGTCCTGGGCCGCACGCGCGCTACACTGAAGGAATCAGCATGTTCTCCCTGGCCTAGAGGCCCGGGCAACCCGTTGAAACTCCTTCGTGCTGGGGATTGGGGTTTGCAATTATCCCCCATAAACGAGGAATTCCTAGTAAGCGCGAGTCATAAGCTCGCGTTGATTACGTCCCTGCCCTTTGTACACACCGCCCGTCGCTACTACCGATTGAATGATTTAGTGAGGTCTTCGGACCGACACGCGGTGGCTTCACGGCCGTCGGCGTTGCTGGGAAGTTGACCAAACTTGATCATTTAGAGGAAGTAAAAGTCGTAACAAGGTTTCCGTAGGGGAACCTGCGGAAGGATCATTAACGTGTGTGTATGTGTGCGAGACGCGTGATATGTTCACGAACGTTGTTGCGCCGCTGTTGCTGTTGCTGTTGTTGCTGTTGCGACGACGACGACGACGACGACGACGACGACTTCGTACATACCGTGTTTACACATATATATATGTAATACATCCATAATGATATATATATACGACATATATACATATATATGTACGTACGCGCGCGCGCTGCTGTTCGTATCTAATGCGGACGAGCGCGCGCGCGTGTGCGTGCGTGTGTGTGTGCGTGTTTGTATATATGTATAAAAAATAAAATGTGAAATAATTGTCTCTAGCGTCTATTACGCCTAACGGCGCAGCGGCGACGGCGCCGTGGCGGTGGCCGGTGGCGGTGGTGGCATTCGTCGAAAGTGCTACCGCCGCCGCTGCCTCCGCCGCCGTCGAAGCGGCCGGGTGGCGGAAAAACGCCGAGAGACGAGCGCCGACCGGGGCATACCAAACGGAGCGTTCGAAGCGGTGAAAATCCCCACTGCCTAGCTCAGGCCCTTTATTGTCGGTTGGCGCTATACAAAACGAAATTTAAGCGGTTAGAAAGATGACAATGTCGTGCGTCACGCCAGCTCGTTGGGGGGTGCGCGGGTCGTCGTCGTTCATCATTCTAAAGGATTCGCGTCGGGGCGTTAAGCTTTTTCGGTGCCGTTTCTTTATGAACGCCTCGGCGCACATGAATTCGACCAACTTTCGACGTTAATACATAAAAACGGACAATCAAGTGGCCGACGGCGAGAGCCGTAGGCCGCTACCGTAAGTAATAACAACATTAAGAAAAAACCATTACCCTGGACGGTGGATCACTTGGCTCGCGGGTCGATGAAGAACGCAGTTAACTGCGCGTCATAGTGTGAACTGCAGGACACATTTGAACATCGACATTTCGAACGCACATTGCGGTCCGTGGAGAAATATCCAGGACCACTCCTGTCTGAGGGCCGGCTGTTAAAATATAAAAACCACACTGTTCGGTGTAGAACGCGCGCTACGTGCGCTCGCGCCGGTCGATGCGCGCGGCGGTGACGCGCGACGCGGCGGCGGCGGGTTGGTGGGGGGTGATGAACGAGCTCGCGGACGGTGCGATGGGACGATCTCTAATAAGAGTCTCTCGTCCGCGCCGCCGCGGCTCTCACTCTCTCTCTCTCTCACTATCCGCCGTCGCTGTCGTCGCGCTGCCGCTGCCGCACTACCGCGCGCGGGCGAGCGGGCGCGCGCTCTTTCGAACAATTGACGGTTTCCGTTGAACGTTCTTCGCGACGGACGACGGACGGCGGGGTGCTGCACCCCTCACGTCCGCGTACGCGCGGAGCGCGTTTACGGTCCGTTTAAATATATCGAATTGTATTGAATATGAAACGAGTGTGAAAAGATTACACGCATCGCTAAGACGCGAGTCTTCGTAGTGCGGTCTTCGTCCGAGCTCATCGGTTCGTGTATACGATATAATAAAATATATCGGAAGCACAGACGACGCGTCTCCGACGGATGCGACCGGCAGGCGGTGAATGTTTTCTTGCGCGGCAAGCGTAACGCACACACAAACATATGTAAGTAAACATTACGTGATGTTCATGTGCGCGCGCGCCTAGCCCGATGCGAGAGAGTTCACCGCTCGTCGTCGCTACGCATCCGTATTATGTCGGTGATACGCGTCGTCGTTCCAGTGCGAACGTTATATTATCGTATCGATACGGACCGATACCGAAAGGGCCGGACGATCGATCGCTAACGAAAAGTACTCGCGCTCGCGTATGCGTGTCGAGATTTTCGTTTACGCTCGTATCATCATAATCATCATCGTCATCGTCGTCGTTCATCGCGCAACGCGTGTTGTGTGTGCAGCGTTGCGTTGTGCGTGCGCGCGTCTAGAGACCTCTAAGGACTCGCGACGCGCGCGCCTCGCGCACGCGCACTCGCTCTGCGACGCGCGATGATCGCGACGGTGGGGGTGGTGTACGGTAGGCGGACTCGACGTCCGAAGGGCGTCCCGCGACGACGACCGGCCGCCGTGCGCGCTTGCTTGCTTGCGCGCGCGGTCCGTCGGTTCGTCGTCGTCAAAAATATAATAAGGGACGTCGCGTACGGATATCGCGTCTGCCTCGAATTTTTATCGTTGGCCTCAGATCAGGGAGGATCACCCGCCGAATTTAAGCATATTAGTAAGCGGAGGAAAAGAAACTAACAAGGATTTCCCTAGTAGCGGCGAGCGAACAGGAAAGAGCCCAGCACTGAATCCCGCGATCGTCTCGAGCGCGGGAGATGTGGTGTTCGGGAGGTTCCGCTTTCTCGTCGTCGATACTCCTGTCCAAGTTCGTCTTGAACGGGGCCGTTTTCCCGCAGAGGGTGCCAGGCCCGTAGCGACGGAGGGCGGCGGCGAGAGGGACTCTCCTAAGAGTCGGGTTGCTTGAGAGTGCAGCCCTAAGTGGGTGGTAAACTCCATCTAAGGCTAAATATAACCGCGAGACCGATAGCGAACAAGTACCGTGAGGGAAAGTTGAAAAGAACTTTGAAGAGAGAGTTCAAGAGTACGTGAAACCGTTCAGGGGTAAACCTGCGAAACTCGAATGAACGAACGGAGAGATTCATCGTCATTCCGCGGCGTACGCGCCCGCGCTCTGATGCGACGTCCGGTCCGCCTTTAATCGGGCGCTGTATCGCGTCGCACGGGCCGGTGCGCGTCGACGTCCGCGGAGGGCGTGCACTTCTCTCTCAGTAATGCATCGCGACCCGTTCGGGTGTCGATCTAAGCGCCGCCGACGGGCAGCCCAGCGTTCACTTCGCGCGAGCGGAGTCAGGACGTTGGACCGTTTCGCGGTAGCCGATCGGCCGCCGGACGGTATAATGATAAGAATCGCGCACGCGCTCTCTAAAGGCGCGTCCGGCCCGACGCAAGATAACGTCGTACACGAGGTCCTGCCCGAGCGCGGACCTCGTTGCGGCGCGTCTGTCGTCGCAGCCGTGCTGTCTCGGACCGTGCGCGTCTCTGTCTGCGATGATTCAGTTTCGGGCACTCGCAGGACCCGTCTTGAAACACGGACCAAGGAGTCTAGCATGTGTGCGAGTCATTGAGTATTTGTATAAACTGAAAGGCGCAACGAAAGTGAAGGCGCGCGCTAGCCGCGCGCTCAGGGAGGATGGAGTGTACGTCCTTTGCGATCTGCACTCTCGCACTCCCGAGGCGTCTCGTTTCCAATCCGTGAATGCAGGCGCGCTCTGAGCAGAGATGCTGGGACCCGAAAGAT
>NW_027181746.1:12500-17500 GCF_028537555.1 Battus philenor | reverse complement strand
TTGGTGGTTGTGGAGTGTGGAGTGTGTTTTTTTGGTTGGTGGGGTGTGTGTGGGTGGTGGTGTTAGTTTGTTTGCGGAGATTGCGTTTTTTTTAGATTTAGTTTTTTTTTTTTTTTTTTATAAAAAAAAAAAAAATTTAAAAATTATTCTTAGAAAACGCGCGCGAATCGAACAAAACTAATAACACCGATACACAAACAACGCGCGCCACCAACGAGAACGCCCGAAACTGAAACTTCTATAACCGACAAACGCACGAACGACACAGCGGCGGCGGGGAGGAGGGAAGAAAAAGGGGATCATCTCCCCACAACAACACACCGTAAACTGTGTCGGACGACGTCTCCGTTATGTAAGAGCGGAAGGCGTAAGAGAACGTCTCGTTTAATTAACGCGAACGGCGTTGGGCTCCCGAGTCGACTTCGGGGCGGCCCTTAACGCATCGCATCAACGAGCTCGTCGCGCGCTAGTCGCGCGACGGTCGATCATGATATATAAATCAAGGATTTCGGATCTCTCTAAAACCGGGCTGGAAATCGGTCATTGTTCGTTTTGCGAAACGATATTTTATAAAAGTGAAGATTTGTATGTGTCTCGTCAAAGAACGTTCCGATGAATCGGACGCGATGCCGCGTCCAAAGTAAATCTGGACGAACGCGAGGCGAGTGTTGAGATATACATTTTCCTCCGTGAACAGATAGAAAAACGAATTCATTTTGTTGTTGCGGTGTGGTGTTGTGTGTGTATTGTAATAAATACGCACGCACGCACGCACGCAAAAAGCTACCTAGGCACCGGCGCGTCACGGCGTTTCGAACGTCCGACGCGTCGCTTGTCACACGTCTATCATATCATCATCACCCTCATATCTCTCGTATGTGCGGTGTTGGTGTGTGTTAGCTCTAGCTAGCTCCCTGGTTGATCCTGCCAGTAGTTATATGCTTGTCTCAAAGATTAAGCCATGCATGTCTCAGTGCAAGCCGTATTAAGGCGATACCGCGAATGGCTCAATATATCAGTTTTGGTTCCTTAGATCTTACCTCGGTTACTTGGATAACTGTGGTAATTCTAGAGCTAATACATGCAATCAGAACTCTGACCAGTGATGGGATGAGTGCTTTTATTAGATCAAAACCAATCGACGGAGGGCCTCGCGTCCGAAGTCGTTAATTTTGATGAATCTGGATAACTTTTGCCGATCGCATGGTCCAGCACCGGCGACGCATCTTTCAAATGTCTGCCTTATCAACTTTCGATGGTAGTTTCTGCGACTACCATGGTTGTCACGGGTAACGGGGAATCAGGGTTCGATTCCGGAGAGGGAGCCTGAGAAACGGCTACCACATCCAAGGAAGGCAGCAGGCGCGCAAATTACCCACTCCCGGCACGGGGAGGTAGTGACGAAAAATAACGATACGGGACTCTTACGAGGCCTCGTAATCGGAATGAGTACACTTTAAATATTTTAACGAGGAACAATTGGAGGGCAAGTCTGGTGCCAGCAGCCGCGGTAACTCCAGCTCCAATAGCGTATACTAAAATTGTTGCGGTTAAAAAGCTCGTAGTTGCATTTGTGCGCCGCGCTGTCGGTGCACCGCATCCGCGGTGATACTGACACGTCTGCGGAGCATATCGTCGGTGAGCCGTCGGTAAAACGGCGGTTCAATATCAAAATCCTATCGCGGTGCTCTTCGGTGAGTGTCGAGATGGGCCGACAATTTTACTTTGAACAAATTAGAGTGCTCAAAGCGGGCTCAAAATGCTGCTTGAATATTTCGTGCATGGAATAATAGAATATGATCTCGGTTCTATTTTGTTGGTTTTCAGAACTCCGAGGTAATGATTAATAGGGATAACTGGGGGCATTCGTATTGCGACGTTAGAGGTGAAATTCTTGGATCGTCGCAAGACGAACATCAGCGAAAGCATTTGCCAAAGGTGTTTTCATCAATCAAGAACGAAAGTTAGAGGTTCGAAGGCGATTAGATACCGCCCTAGTTCTAACCGTAAATATGTCATCTAGCGATCCGCCGACGTTACTACGATGGCTCGGCGGGCAGCTTCCGGGAAACCAAAGATTTTGGACTCCGGGGGGAGTATGGTTGCAAAGCTGAAACTTAAAGGAATTGACGGAAGGGCACCACCAGGAGTGGAGCCTGCGGCTTAATTTGACTCAACACGGGAAATCTCACCAGGCCCGGACACCGGAAGGATTGACAGATTAACAGCTCTTTCTTGATTCGGTGGGTGGTGGTGCATGGCCGTTCTTAGTTGGTGGAGCGATTTGTCTGGTTAATTCCGGTAACGAACGAGACTCTAGCCTGCTAAATAGGCGTCGTCATTTAGGTGTGCGCCGCTCCGGTGGCGCAACTCACTGGCGACGTATTAAAATTCTTCTTAGAGGGACCGGCGGCTTCGAGCCGCACGAGATTGAGCAATAACAGGTCTGTGATGCCCTTAGATGTCCTGGGCCGCACGCGCGCTACACTGAAGGAATCAGCATGTTCTCCCTGGCCTAGAGGCCCGGGCAACCCGTTGAAACTCCTTCGTGCTGGGGATTGGGGTTTGCAATTATCCCCCATAAACGAGGAATTCCTAGTAAGCGCGAGTCATAAGCTCGCGTTGATTACGTCCCTGCCCTTTGTACACACCGCCCGTCGCTACTACCGATTGAATGATTTAGTGAGGTCTTCGGACCGACACGCGGTGGCTTCACGGCCGTCGGCGTTGCTGGGAAGTTGACCAAACTTGATCATTTAGAGGAAGTAAAAGTCGTAACAAGGTTTCCGTAGGGGAACCTGCGGAAGGATCATTAACGTGTGTGTATGTGTGCGAGACGCGTGATATGTTCACGAACGTTGTTGCGCCGCTGTTGCTGTTGTTGCTGTTGCGACGACGACGACGACGACGACGACGACTTCGTACATACCGTGTTTACACATATATATATATGTAATACATCCATAATGATATATATATACGACATATATACATATATATGTACGTACGCGCGCGCTGCTGTTCGTATCTAATGCGGACGAGCGCGCGCGCGTGTGCGTGCGTGTGTGTGTGCGTGTTTGTATATATGTATAAAAAATAAAATGTGAAATAATTGTCTCTAGCGTCTATTACGCCTAACGGCGCAGCGGCGACGGCGCCGTGGCGGTGGCCGGTGGCGGTGGTGGCATTCGTCGAAAGTGCTACCGCCGCCGCTGCCTCCGCCGCCGTCGAAGCGGCCGGGTGGCGGAAAAACGCCGAGAGACGAGCGCCGACCGGGGCATACCAAACGGAGCGTTCGAAGCGGTGAAAATCCCCACTGCCTAGCTCAGGCCCTTTATTGTCGGTTGGCGCTATACAAAACGAAATTTAAGCGGTTAGAAAGATGACAATGTCGTGCGTCACGCCAGCTCGTTGGGGGGTGCGCGGGTCGTCGTCGTTCATCATTCTAAAGGATTCGCGTCGGGGCGTTAAGCTTTTTCGGTGCCGTTTCTTTATGAACGCCTCGGCGCACATGAATTCGACCAACTTTCGACGTTAATACATAAAAACGGACAATCAAGTGGCCGACGGCGAGAGCCGTAGGCCGCTACCGTAAGTAATAACAACATTAAGAAAAAACCATTACCCTGGACGGTGGATCACTTGGCTCGCGGGTCGATGAAGAACGCAGTTAACTGCGCGTCATAGTGTGAACTGCAGGACACATTTGAACATCGACATTTCGAACGCACATTGCGGTCCGTGGAGAAATATCCAGGACCACTCCTGTCTGAGGGCCGGCTGTTAAAATATAAAAACCACACTGTTCGGTGTAGAACGCGCGCTACGTGCGCTCGCGCCGGTCGATGCGCGCGGCGGTGACGCGCGACGCGGCGGCGGCGGGTTGGTGGGGGGTGATGAACGAGCTCGCGGACGGTGCGATGGGACGATCTCTAATAAGAGTCTCTCGTCCGCGCCGCCGCGGCTCTCACTCTCTCTCTCTCACTATCCGCCGTCGCTGTCGTCGCGCTGCCGCTGCCGCACTACCGCGCGCGGGCGAGCGGGCGCGCGCTCTTTCGAACAATTGACGGTTTCCGTTGAACGTTCTTCGCGACGGACGACGGACGGCGGGGTGCTGCACCCCTCACGTCCGCGTACGCGCGGAGCGCGTTTACGGTCCGTTTAAATATATCGAATTGTATTGAATATGAAACGAGTGTGAAAAGATTACACGCATCGCTAAGACGCGAGTCTTCGTAGTGCGGTCTTCGTCCGAGCTCATCGGTTCGTGTATACGATATAATAAAATATATCGGAAGCACAGACGACGCGTCTCCGACGGATGCGACCGGCAGGCGGTGAATGTTTTCTTGCGCGGCAAGCGTAACGCACACACAAACATATGTAAGTAAACATTACGTGATGTTCATGTGCGCGCGCGCCTAGCCCGATGCGAGAGAGTTCACCGCTCGTCGTCGCTACGCATCCGTATTATGTCGGTGATACGCGTCGTCGTTCCAGTGCGAACGTTATATTATCGTATCGATACGGACCGATACCGAAAGGGCCGGACGATCGATCGCTAACGAAAAGTACTCGCGCTCGCGTATGCGTGTCGAGATTTTCGTTTACGCTCGTATCATCATAATCATCATCATCGTCATCGTCGTCGTTCATCGCGCAACGCGTGTTGTGTGTGCAGCGTTGCGTTGTGCGTGCGCGCGTCTAGAGACCTCTAAGGACTCGCGACGCGCGCGCCTCGCGCACGCGCACTCGCTCTGCGACGCGCGATGATCGCGACGGTGGGGGTGGTGTACGGTAGGCGGACTCGACGTCCGAAGGGCGTCCCGCGACGACGACCGGCCGCCGTGCGCGCTTGCTTGCTTGCGCGCGCGGTCCGTCGGTTCGTCGTCGTCAAAAATATAATAAGGGACGTCGCGTACGGATATCGCGTCTGCCTCGAATTTTTATCGTTGGCCTCAGATCAGGGAGGATCACCCGCCGAATTTAAGCATATTAGT
>NW_027181746.1:0-7500 GCF_028537555.1 Battus philenor | reverse complement strand
TGCGTTTAAACGTTCCACTGCTTGTGCCCAACGTGATGATGATGATGACGATGATGACGATGATGACGATGATGACGATGACGATATTGAAGATAGTAAAGTTTTAGCATCGACATTAATCGTAATTTTAACACACGGAATCAGGACGATATCACGTTAGAAAATCGATACACGAACGGGACCGGACTCTGTCGTTTTCCGAAATCGATACGCGAACGCCCGAGTGACTATCCGCACCCCGAGGCCGGGCCGCACGATCTTTATTACGGACCGCTACCGTCTCGACGACGACGACGACGACGACGACGACGACGACGACGACGACGACGACGACGACGACGACACCTTTCTTTGTCTCAGTCGACATCGCGTATGAAAGAGTGCGATCGTCATCAGCACGAAATTTATGCATCGATACGCGAACGGGACCGGACTCTGTCGTTTTCAGAAATCGATACGCGAACGCATCGGCGGCTGGCTACGCGCAATCCGCGATCGGGTCGAACGATGATGATGATGATGATGATGATGATGATGATGATGACGACGACGATGACATCGAGATCAGGGTCAGATATAGATATGTAGATCGGTGGTATGCAATCGATACGCGAACGCTCTATCGCGCTACGCGGAGACGCATACAGTCGTTCCCGCATATACATGGGACTGGCGCGAGACGCGCCGGTCGGCCGAATCGAGTTCTCTCCGATGCTCTTCTGTTTTGTTTTGTTTGTTGGTGGTTGTGGAGTGTGGAGTGTGTTTTTTTGGTTGGTGGGGTGTGTGTGGGTGGTGGTGTTAGTTTGTTTGCGGAGATTGCGTTTTTTTTAGATTTAGTTTTTTTTTTTTTTTTTTATAAAAAAAAAAAAAATTTAAAAATTATTCTTAGAAAACGCGCGCGAATCGAACAAAACTAATAACACCGATACACAAACAACGCGCGCCACCAACGAGAACGCCCGAAACTGAAACTTCTATAACCGACAAACGCACGAACGACACAGCGGCGGCGGGGAGGAGGGAAGAAAAAGGGGATCATCTCCCCACAACAACACACCGTAAACTGTGTCGGACGACGTCTCCGTTATGTAAGAGCGGAAGGCGTAAGAGAACGTCTCGTTTAATTAACGCGAACGGCGTTGGGCTCCCGAGTCGACTTCGGGGCGGCCCTTAACGCATCGCATCAACGAGCTCGTCGCGCGCTAGTCGCGCGACGGTCGATCATGATATATAAATCAAGGATTTCGGATCTCTCTAAAACCGGGCTGGAAATCGGTCATTGTTCGTTTTGCGAAACGATATTTTATAAAAGTGAAGATTTGTATGTGTCTCGTCAAAGAACGTTCCGATGAATCGGACGCGATGCCGCGTCCAAAGTAAATCTGGACGAACGCGAGGCGAGTGTTGAGATATACATTTTCCTCCGTGAACAGATAGAAAAACGAATTCATTTTGTTGTTGCGGTGTGGTGTTGTGTGTGTATTGTAATAAATACGCACGCACGCACGCACGCAAAAAGCTACCTAGGCACCGGCGCGTCACGGCGTTTCGAACGTCCGACGCGTCGCTTGTCACACGTCTATCATATCATCATCACCCTCATATCTCTCGTATGTGCGGTGTTGGTGTGTGTTAGCTCTAGCTAGCTCCCTGGTTGATCCTGCCAGTAGTTATATGCTTGTCTCAAAGATTAAGCCATGCATGTCTCAGTGCAAGCCGTATTAAGGCGATACCGCGAATGGCTCAATATATCAGTTTTGGTTCCTTAGATCTTACCTCGGTTACTTGGATAACTGTGGTAATTCTAGAGCTAATACATGCAATCAGAACTCTGACCAGTGATGGGATGAGTGCTTTTATTAGATCAAAACCAATCGACGGAGGGCCTCGCGTCCGAAGTCGTTAATTTTGATGAATCTGGATAACTTTTGCCGATCGCATGGTCCAGCACCGGCGACGCATCTTTCAAATGTCTGCCTTATCAACTTTCGATGGTAGTTTCTGCGACTACCATGGTTGTCACGGGTAACGGGGAATCAGGGTTCGATTCCGGAGAGGGAGCCTGAGAAACGGCTACCACATCCAAGGAAGGCAGCAGGCGCGCAAATTACCCACTCCCGGCACGGGGAGGTAGTGACGAAAAATAACGATACGGGACTCTTACGAGGCCTCGTAATCGGAATGAGTACACTTTAAATATTTTAACGAGGAACAATTGGAGGGCAAGTCTGGTGCCAGCAGCCGCGGTAACTCCAGCTCCAATAGCGTATACTAAAATTGTTGCGGTTAAAAAGCTCGTAGTTGCATTTGTGCGCCGCGCTGTCGGTGCACCGCATCCGCGGTGATACTGACACGTCTGCGGAGCATATCGTCGGTGAGCCGTCGGTAAAACGGCGGTTCAATATCAAAATCCTATCGCGGTGCTCTTCGGTGAGTGTCGAGATGGGCCGACAATTTTACTTTGAACAAATTAGAGTGCTCAAAGCGGGCTCAAAATGCTGCTTGAATATTTCGTGCATGGAATAATAGAATATGATCTCGGTTCTATTTTGTTGGTTTTCAGAACTCCGAGGTAATGATTAATAGGGATAACTGGGGGCATTCGTATTGCGACGTTAGAGGTGAAATTCTTGGATCGTCGCAAGACGAACATCAGCGAAAGCATTTGCCAAAGGTGTTTTCATCAATCAAGAACGAAAGTTAGAGGTTCGAAGGCGATTAGATACCGCCCTAGTTCTAACCGTAAATATGTCATCTAGCGATCCGCCGACGTTACTACGATGGCTCGGCGGGCAGCTTCCGGGAAACCAAAGATTTTGGACTCCGGGGGGAGTATGGTTGCAAAGCTGAAACTTAAAGGAATTGACGGAAGGGCACCACCAGGAGTGGAGCCTGCGGCTTAATTTGACTCAACACGGGAAATCTCACCAGGCCCGGACACCGGAAGGATTGACAGATTAACAGCTCTTTCTTGATTCGGTGGGTGGTGGTGCATGGCCGTTCTTAGTTGGTGGAGCGATTTGTCTGGTTAATTCCGGTAACGAACGAGACTCTAGCCTGCTAAATAGGCGTCGTCATTTAGGTGTGCGCCGCTCCGGTGGCGCAACTCACTGGCGACGTATTAAAATTCTTCTTAGAGGGACCGGCGGCTTCGAGCCGCACGAGATTGAGCAATAACAGGTCTGTGATGCCCTTAGATGTCCTGGGCCGCACGCGCGCTACACTGAAGGAATCAGCATGTTCTCCCTGGCCTAGAGGCCCGGGCAACCCGTTGAAACTCCTTCGTGCTGGGGATTGGGGTTTGCAATTATCCCCCATAAACGAGGAATTCCTAGTAAGCGCGAGTCATAAGCTCGCGTTGATTACGTCCCTGCCCTTTGTACACACCGCCCGTCGCTACTACCGATTGAATGATTTAGTGAGGTCTTCGGACCGACACGCGGTGGCTTCACGGCCGTCGGCGTTGCTGGGAAGTTGACCAAACTTGATCATTTAGAGGAAGTAAAAGTCGTAACAAGGTTTCCGTAGGGGAACCTGCGGAAGGATCATTAACGTGTGTGTATGTGTGCGAGACGCGTGATATGTTCACGAACGTTGTTGCGCCGCTGTTGCTGTTGTTGCTGTTGCGACGACGACGACGACGACGACGACGACTTCGTACATACCGTGTTTACACATATATATATATGTAATACATCCATAATGATATATATATACGACATATATACATATATATGTACGTACGCGCGCGCTGCTGTTCGTATCTAATGCGGACGAGCGCGCGCGCGTGTGCGTGCGTGTGTGTGTGCGTGTTTGTATATATGTATAAAAAATAAAATGTGAAATAATTGTCTCTAGCGTCTATTACGCCTAACGGCGCAGCGGCGACGGCGCCGTGGCGGTGGCCGGTGGCGGTGGTGGCATTCGTCGAAAGTGCTACCGCCGCCGCTGCCTCCGCCGCCGTCGAAGCGGCCGGGTGGCGGAAAAACGCCGAGAGACGAGCGCCGACCGGGGCATACCAAACGGAGCGTTCGAAGCGGTGAAAATCCCCACTGCCTAGCTCAGGCCCTTTATTGTCGGTTGGCGCTATACAAAACGAAATTTAAGCGGTTAGAAAGATGACAATGTCGTGCGTCACGCCAGCTCGTTGGGGGGTGCGCGGGTCGTCGTCGTTCATCATTCTAAAGGATTCGCGTCGGGGCGTTAAGCTTTTTCGGTGCCGTTTCTTTATGAACGCCTCGGCGCACATGAATTCGACCAACTTTCGACGTTAATACATAAAAACGGACAATCAAGTGGCCGACGGCGAGAGCCGTAGGCCGCTACCGTAAGTAATAACAACATTAAGAAAAAACCATTACCCTGGACGGTGGATCACTTGGCTCGCGGGTCGATGAAGAACGCAGTTAACTGCGCGTCATAGTGTGAACTGCAGGACACATTTGAACATCGACATTTCGAACGCACATTGCGGTCCGTGGAGAAATATCCAGGACCACTCCTGTCTGAGGGCCGGCTGTTAAAATATAAAAACCACACTGTTCGGTGTAGAACGCGCGCTACGTGCGCTCGCGCCGGTCGATGCGCGCGGCGGTGACGCGCGACGCGGCGGCGGCGGGTTGGTGGGGGGTGATGAACGAGCTCGCGGACGGTGCGATGGGACGATCTCTAATAAGAGTCTCTCGTCCGCGCCGCCGCGGCTCTCACTCTCTCTCTCTCACTATCCGCCGTCGCTGTCGTCGCGCTGCCGCTGCCGCACTACCGCGCGCGGGCGAGCGGGCGCGCGCTCTTTCGAACAATTGACGGTTTCCGTTGAACGTTCTTCGCGACGGACGACGGACGGCGGGGTGCTGCACCCCTCACGTCCGCGTACGCGCGGAGCGCGTTTACGGTCCGTTTAAATATATCGAATTGTATTGAATATGAAACGAGTGTGAAAAGATTACACGCATCGCTAAGACGCGAGTCTTCGTAGTGCGGTCTTCGTCCGAGCTCATCGGTTCGTGTATACGATATAATAAAATATATCGGAAGCACAGACGACGCGTCTCCGACGGATGCGACCGGCAGGCGGTGAATGTTTTCTTGCGCGGCAAGCGTAACGCACACACAAACATATGTAAGTAAACATTACGTGATGTTCATGTGCGCGCGCGCCTAGCCCGATGCGAGAGAGTTCACCGCTCGTCGTCGCTACGCATCCGTATTATGTCGGTGATACGCGTCGTCGTTCCAGTGCGAACGTTATATTATCGTATCGATACGGACCGATACCGAAAGGGCCGGACGATCGATCGCTAACGAAAAGTACTCGCGCTCGCGTATGCGTGTCGAGATTTTCGTTTACGCTCGTATCATCATAATCATCATCATCGTCATCGTCGTCGTTCATCGCGCAACGCGTGTTGTGTGTGCAGCGTTGCGTTGTGCGTGCGCGCGTCTAGAGACCTCTAAGGACTCGCGACGCGCGCGCCTCGCGCACGCGCACTCGCTCTGCGACGCGCGATGATCGCGACGGTGGGGGTGGTGTACGGTAGGCGGACTCGACGTCCGAAGGGCGTCCCGCGACGACGACCGGCCGCCGTGCGCGCTTGCTTGCTTGCGCGCGCGGTCCGTCGGTTCGTCGTCGTCAAAAATATAATAAGGGACGTCGCGTACGGATATCGCGTCTGCCTCGAATTTTTATCGTTGGCCTCAGATCAGGGAGGATCACCCGCCGAATTTAAGCATATTAGTAAGCGGAGGAAAAGAAACTAACAAGGATTTCCCTAGTAGCGGCGAGCGAACAGGAAAGAGCCCAGCACTGAATCCCGCGATCGTCTCGAGCGCGGGAGATGTGGTGTTCGGGAGGTTCCGCTTTCTCGTCGTCGATACTCCTGTCCAAGTTCGTCTTGAACGGGGCCGTTTTCCCGCAGAGGGTGCCAGGCCCGTAGCGACGGAGGGCGGCGGCGAGAGGGACTCTCCTAAGAGTCGGGTTGCTTGAGAGTGCAGCCCTAAGTGGGTGGTAAACTCCATCTAAGGCTAAATATAACCGCGAGACCGATAGCGAACAAGTACCGTGAGGGAAAGTTGAAAAGAACTTTGAAGAGAGAGTTCAAGAGTACGTGAAACCGTTCAGGGGTAAACCTGCGAAACTCGAATGAACGAACGGAGAGATTCATCGTCATTCCGCGGCGTACGCGCCCGCGCTCTGATGCGACGTCCGGTCCGCCTTTAATCGGGCGCTGTATCGCGTCGCACGGGCCGGTGCGCGTCGACGTCCGCGGAGGGCGTGCACTTCTCTCTCAGTAATGCATCGCGACCCGTTCGGGTGTCGATCTAAGCGCCGCCGACGGGCAGCCCAGCGTTCACTTCGCGCGAGCGGAGTCAGGACGTTGGACCGTTTCGCGGTAGCCGATCGGCCGCCGGACGGTATAATGATAAGAATCGCGCACGCGCTCTCTAAAGGCGCGTCCGGCCCGACGCAAGATAACGTCGTACACGAGGTCCTGCCCGAGCGCGGACCTCGTTGCGGCGCGTCTGTCGTCGCAGCCGTGCTGTCTCGGACCGTGCGCGTCTCTGTCTGCGATGATTCAGTTTCGGGCACTCGCAGGACCCGTCTTGAAACACGGACCAAGGAGTCTAGCATGTGTGCGAGTCATTGAGTATTTGTATAAACTGAAAGGCGCAACGAAAGTGAAGGCGCGCGCTAGCCGCGCGCTCAGGGAGGATGGAGTGTACGTCCTTTGCGATCTGCACTCTCGCACTCCCGAGGCGTCTCGTTTCCAATCCGTGAATGCAGGCGCGCTCTGAGCAGAGATGCTGGGACCCGAAAGATGGTGAACTATGCCTGGTCAGGTCGAAGTCAGGGGAAACCCTGATGGAGGACCGTAGCGATTCTGACGTGCAAATCGATCGTCGGAACTGGGTATAGGGGCGAAAGACTAATCGAACCATCTAGTAGCTGGTTCCGTCCGAAGTTTCCCTCAGGATAGCTGGCGTCGATGAAGAACAGTCTCATCCGGTAAAGCGAATGATTAGAGGCATTGGGGCCGAAACGACCTCAACCTATTCTCAAACTTTAAATGGGTGAGAGCTCCGGCTTACTCGAACGATGAAGCCGGAGATCTGATGACGGTGCCAAGTGGGCCAATTTTGGTAAGCAGAACTGGCGCTGTGGGATGAACCAAACGTAGTGTTAAGGCGCCCAAAAAACGCTCATGGGACACCATGAAAGGCGTTGGTCGCTCATGACAGCAGGACGGTGGCCATGGAAGTCGGAATCCGCTAAGGAGTGTGCAACGACTCACCTGCCGAAGCAACCAGCCCTGAAAATGGATGGCGCTGAAGCGTTTTGCCTATACACTACCGTTACGGGCATATACGGCGAGCGCGTTTCGCGCGCACGCTTTATTAGGCCGTAACGAGTAGGACGAGCGCGGCGGAGAGCGCAGAAGGGTCTGGGCGCGAGCCCGCCTGGAGCCTCCGTCGGTGCAGATCTTGGTGGTAGTAGCAAATACT
>NW_027181745.1:10000-15000 GCF_028537555.1 Battus philenor | reverse complement strand
GGTTAGGTTAGGTTAGGTTAGGTTAGGTTAGGTTAGGTTAGGTTAGGTTAGGTTAGGTTAGGTTAGGTTAGGTTAGGTTAGGTTAGGTTAGGTTAGGTTAGGTTAGGTTAGGTTAGGTTAGGTTAGGTTAGGTTAGGTTAGGTTAGGTTAGGTTAGGTTAGGTTAGGTTAGGTTAGGTTAGGTTAGGTTAGGTTAGGTTAGGTTAGGTTTTTTTTTTTTTTTTTTTTTTTTAATGACCCCCGCTATTGGGGGCCTCTCGTACCCCTATCTGATTTTTGGGACAGGGACCTTTTCAGCAATATTTTTCACATACGTTTTTATTTTCTTACTCGTCTTTCTTTCTTTACATTATCATTTCTTTCAGTCTGTTTTCTATCTTTCATTCAACAATTCATCTTTCTTTCTCATTTGCTCTATTCAACTTTCATTCTTTCCTCTTTTCTTATTACTAATTCCATTTTATGTTTTTATGTTACCTTTTTTATTTTACAATAATAACAATTTATTAATATTTTACAATAAATTTCTTACTCTATAATTATTTTTCATTTATCACAGGTTTATGTTTCATTTTGTCACTTTATTTTCTATTTTCTATTTGTTTATTATGTTTGCGTTTTGTTAATGCTTGTAGCTTTTTTGACTATTTCTTTACAGAGGGTTAAGAATGAACTTTTGAATTCCCCGCCTATCAGGGAGGCAATCGAGTCCTCCCTGATTTGCACGCCAGACCGGCACTCGAAGTCGTACCGGAGTCCCCCGAATGCGGGACACCGGGCCACAAGGTGGATCACGGTCTGGCCCACGCCCGGTTCACAGAAGCACGAGGGGTCCTCCTTGAGCTTAAACCTATAAAGGTACTCAGAGAACCCCCCGTGCCCCGTGAAGAGCTGGGCCGAGACCGCGTCCACCTCGATGCTGCGGAGCACGCGGTAAGCTGAGGCGGCGTCCGGGAAAAACATCCTCGTTACCGAAGCCGTCGTTCCTTCTACATACCTCCTGTTCCATTCGTCGAGCGACTCCTGTCTCAGTTGCCGCTTGACGAATGAAACAGGGCATCTCTCATATTCTGGTCGTCTTTTACTCTTCAGGGCCGCTTCCTTGGCAAGCTGGTCCGCCCTCTCGTTCCCCTCCATCCCCGCGTGCGCTTTCACCCAATACAACCTTACATCCTTCCCTTTTTCTCTCACTTTCATCACATTCTCCTTCACTCTTAACGCTAAGGGATGGAGGGTGTCCGATCTTGCGACAGTTTCGAGAGCGGACCGCGAGTCGCTCAGTACGGCGCAGACTTGCGCCGACTCGCCGGCCGCGTACCCTGTTGCCTCAGCTAGAGCCAGCAGCTCTGCCTGGTATACGGTGCAGAAGTTGCCCAACTTGAGTTTCTTTGTGTATGACTCTACGGCGCCCCGCTTGACGCAGAACGCCGCACCCACCTTATCCTCTATGCGGCTGCCGTCGGTATAAATTACCAGATCGGCAGCCGCGGTGGCAAGTCGGACTTCCTCCGCACTTTCCCCCAGACAGGAGAACTCCACACCAACTTGACCAGACGGGTGTGGTAGTCTCAGGTAGCTGACCGGTACCTCCAGGTCTCGGTCCTTTACCACCTGCCGGGAATGACCCTTTCTTATTTCAAATAAGCGGGCTGCTTCTTGGACCCGAAGGTCCAGGGGAAGCAACCCGGCAAGTATAAGGGCCGAGTGCAGGGACGCGGTCCTGTGGGTCCTCGCGATCTTCTGCGCGAAGCCCCGCTGGACCGCGCCCAACTGCCTGCGGACCAGCAGCTTCCTAGCCGCCGGCGCCCATGCACTCGCTGCATACAAAATCGTCGGCTCCAGCACCGCCAGATACATCGTTCTGATCACCTCCGAGTTCAGACCCCAAGATACCTTCGCAGCCCTGCACAGCTGACGATAGAGGCCCTGTGCCTTCTTGCTCACGTTCTTCACGTGACTGTTGAACGTGAGCCTATCGTCAACTGTGAGGCCTAGTATCCGGACCTCCCCAGTCCGGCCAAGCGGCTCACCTCCCATGCTCAGTAATGGGTAGTCGAACTTTAGCTTGTTGGTTAGCACCAGGGTTAGGTTAGGTTAGGTTAGGTTAGGTTAGGTTAGGTTAGGTTAGGTTAGGTTAGGTTAGGTTAGGTTAGGTTAGGTTAGGTTAGGTTAGGTTAGGTTAGGTTAGGTTAGGTTAGGTTAGGTTAGGTTAGGTTAGGTTAGGTTAGGTTAGGTTAGGTTAGGTTAGGTTAGGTTAGGTTAGGTTAGGTTAGGTTAGGTTAGGTTAGGTTAGGTTAGGTTAGGTTAGGTTAGGTTAGGTTAGGTTAGGTTAGGTTAGGTTAGGTTAGGTTAGGTTAGGTTAGGTTAGGTTAGGTTAGGTTAGGTTAGGTTAGGTTAGGTTAGGTTAGGTTAGGTTAGGTTAGGTTAGGTTAGGTTAGGTTAGGTTAGGTTAGGTTAGGTTAGGTTAGGTTAGGTTAGGTTAGGTTAGGTTAGGTTAGGTTAGGTTAGGTTAGGTTAGGTTAGGTTAGGTTAGGTTAGGTTAGGTTAGGTTAGGTTAGGTTAGGTTAGGTTAGGTTAGGTTAGGTTAGGTTAGGTTAGGTTAGGTTAGGTTAGGTTAGGTTAGGTTAGGTTAGGTTAGGTTAGGTTAGGTTAGGTTAGGTTAGGTTAGGTTAGGTTAGGTTAGGTTAGGTTAGGTTAGGTTAGGTTAGGTTAGGTTAGGTTAGGTTAGGTTAGGTTAGGTTAGGTTAGGTTAGGTTAGGTTAGGTTAGGTTAGGTTAGGTTAGGTTAGGTTAGGTTAGGTTAGGTTAGGTTAGGTTAGGTTAGGTTAGGTTAGGTTAGGTTAGGTTAGGTTAGGTTAGGTTAGGTTAGGTTAGGTTAGGTTAGGTTAGGTTAGGTTAGGTTAGGTTAGGTTAGGTTAGGTTAGGTTAGGTTAGGTTAGGTTAGGTTAGGTTAGGTTAGGTTAGGTTAGGTTAGGTTAGGTTAGGTTAGGTTAGGTTAGGTTAGGTTAGGTTAGGTTAGGTTAGGTTAGGTTAGGTTAGGTTAGGTTAGGTTAGGTTAGGTTAGGTTAGGTTAGGTTAGGTTAGGTTAGGTTAGGTTAGGTTAGGTTAGGTTAGGTTAGGTTAGGTTAGGTTAGGTTAGGTTAGGTTAGGTTAGGTTAGGTTAGGTTAGGTTAGGTTAGGTTAGGTTAGGTTAGGTTAGGTTAGGTTAGGTTAGGTTAGGTTAGGTTAGGTTAGGTTAGGTTAGGTTAGGTTAGGTTAGGTTAGGTTAGGTTAGGTTAGGTTAGGTTAGGTTAGGTTAGGTTAGGTTAGGTTAGGTTAGGTTAGGTTAGGTTAGGTTAGGTTAGGTTAGGTTAGGTTAGGTTAGGTTAGGTTAGGTTAGGTTAGGTTAGGTTAGGTTAGGTTAGGTTAGGTTAGGTTAGGTTAGGTTAGGTTAGGTTAGGTTAGGTTAGGTTAGGTTAGGTTAGGTTAGGTTAGGTTAGGTTAGGTTAGGTTAGGTTAGGTTAGGTTAGGTTAGGTTAGGTTAGGTTAGGTTAGGTTAGGTTAGGTTAGGTTAGGTTAGGTTAGGTTAGGTTAGGTTAGGTTAGGTTAGGTTAGGTTAGGTTAGGTTAGGTTAGGTTAGGTTAGGTTAGGTTAGGTTAGGTTAGGTTAGGTTAGGTTAGGTTAGGTTAGGTTAGGTTAGGTTAGGTTAGGTTAGGTTAGGTTAGGTTAGGTTAGGTTAGGTTAGGTTAGGTTAGGTTAGGTTAGGTTAGGTTAGGTTAGGTTAGGTTAGGTTAGGTTAGGTTAGGTTAGGTTAGGTTAGGTTAGGTTAGGTTAGGTTAGGTTAGGTTAGGTTAGGTTAGGTTAGGTTAGGTTAGGTTAGGTTAGGTTAGGTTAGGTTAGGTTAGGTTAGGTTAGGTTAGGTTAGGTTAGGTTAGGTTAGGTTAGGTTAGGTTAGGTTAGGTTAGGTTAGGTTAGGTTAGGTTAGGTTAGGTTAGGTTAGGTTAGGTTAGGTTAGGTTAGGTTAGGTTAGGTTAGGTTAGGTTAGGTTAGGTTAGGTTAGGTTAGGTTAGGTTAGGTTAGGTTAGGTTAGGTTAGGTTAGGTTAGGTTAGGTTAGGTTAGGTTAGGTTAGGTTAGGTTAGGTTAGGTTAGGTTAGGTTAGGTTAGGTTAGGTTAGGTTAGGTTAGGTTAGGTTAGGTTAGGTTAGGTTAGGTTAGGTTAGGTTAGGTTAGGTTAGGTTAGGTTAGGTTAGGTTAGGTTAGGTTAGGTTAGGTTAGGTTAGGTTAGGTTAGGTTAGGTTAGGTTAGGTTAGGTTAGGTTAGGTTAGGTTAGGTTAGGTTAGGTTAGGTTAGGTTAGGTTAGGTTAGGTTAGGTTAGGTTAGGTTAGGTTAGGTTAGGTTAGGTTAGGTTAGGTTAGGTTAGGTTAGGTTAGGTTAGGTTAGGTTAGGTTAGGTTAGGTTAGGTTAGGTTAGGTTAGGTTAGGTTAGGTTAGGTTAGGTTAGGTTAGGTTAGGTTAGGTTAGGTTAGGTTAGGTTAGGTTAGGTTAGGTTAGGTTAGGTTAGGTTAGGTTAGGTTAGGTTAGGTTAGGTTAGGTTAGGTTAGGTTAGGTTAGGTTAGGTTAGGTTAGGTTAGGTTAGGTTAGGTTAGGTTAGGTTAGGTTAGGTTAGGTTAGGTTAGGTTAGGTTAGGTTAGGTTAGGTTAGGTTAGGTTAGGTTAGGTTAGGTTAGGTTAGGTTAGGTTAGGTTAGGTTAGGTTAGGTTAGGTTAGGTTAGGTTAGGTTAGGTTAGGTTAGGTTAGGTTAGGTTAGGTTAGGTTAGGTTAGGTTAGGTTAGGTTAGGTTAGGTTAGGTTAGGTTAGGTTAGGTTAGGTTAGGTTAGGTTAGGTTAGGTTAGGTTAGGTTAGGTTAGGTTAGGTTAGGTTAGGTTAGGTTAGGTTAGGTTAGGTTAGGTTAGGTTAGGTTAGGTTAGGTTAGGTTAGGTTAGGTTAGGTTAGGTTAGGTTAGGTTAGGTTAGGTTAGGTTAGGTT
>NW_027181744.1:0-22822 GCF_028537555.1 Battus philenor | reverse complement strand
ATAAATGATTTTTTTGATAAGATTAAGGATAAAAGTATTAAAATATTAGAAATTAATATAATTATAATAGTTAATGTTAATAATAAATTAATTATTTATATTAAATTAAATTAAACTTTTTGATTGGAAGTCAAATATACTAAATATATTATATAAATAAATTAGTTTCCTCATCAATAAATTGAAATATAAAGGAATAATCATACTACATCAACAAAATGTCAATATCATGCTGCTGCTTCAAATCCAAAATGATGATTATTAGAAAAATGGAAATTTAAATGACGGATAAGACAAATAGAAAGGAAAATTGTTCCAATAATTACATGAAGTCCATGAAATCCTGTTGCTACAAAAAAAGTAGAACCATAAATTCTATCTGCAATAGAAAAAGAAGCTTCAAAATATTCATATGCTTGTAGAATAGAAAAATAAATTCCTAATATAATAGTAATAAATAATCCTTGAGTTATTTGAGAAAAATTATTTTCTATAATTGCATGGTGAGCTCAGGTGACTGTAATTCCTGAGGTAATTAAAATAATTGTATTTAATAATGGAATTTGAAAGGGGTTAAATGGGATAATTCTAAAGGGAGGTCATATTGCCCCAATTTCAATATTAGGTGAAAGACTACTATGAAAAAAAGCTCAAAAAAATGAAATAAAGAAAAATACTTCAGAGATAATAAAAAGAATTATTCCTCATCGTAAACCTTTTGATACAAATAAAGTATGTTTACCTTGGAAAGTACCTTCTCGACAAATATCTCGTCATCATTGATATATTGTTAATAAAATAATTATGTAGCCTAAAATTATTAAATTTATGTTAAAATTGTGAAATCATTTAATTATTCCTGTAACTAAAGTTATTACTCCAATGGATCCTGTTAAAGGTCAAGGACTAAAATCTACTAAGTGGTAAGGGTGATTATTGTGTATTGTCATTAATTAGTTTCACTAGAATATAATGTTCTAAGAATAGAAATTACATAAGATTGAATAATTGCAACTGCTGATTCAAGAATTAATAATAAAATTTGAATAAAAATTAGAAAAATTAATATATAGGAAGGTATATTAATTCCAGTATTTCTTAATAATGTAAGAAGAAGATGACCTGCAATTATATTAGCAGTTAGTCGAACTGCTAATGTTCCTGGTCGAATAATATTACTAATTGTTTCAATTAATACTATAAAAGGTATAAGAATACTAGGAGTTCCTTGAGGAATTATGTGAATAAATATATGTTGGTAATTATTAATTCAACCATATAGTATGAATCTTAATCATAATGAAAGGGAGATAGAGAGAGAAATTGTTAAATGACTTGTTCTAGTAAAAATATAAGGAAATAGTCCTAAAAAATTATTAAATAAAATAAAAGAAAATAATGAAATAAAAATAAAAGTTGATCCATTAAATCTATTAGGACCTAATAAAGTTTTAAATTCATTGTGTAATTTATTAAGAATTAAATTTCAAAAAACAAATTTACGATTGGGAATAAATCAAAATGAATATGGAATAATAATTAAACCAATAAAGGTTCTAATTCAATTTAATTGTAGATTAAATAAATTAGTTGAAGGATCAAAAATTGAAAATAAATTACTTATCATTTTCAGTTAAAATTTTTTTTAATATTTTTATTTTGATTATTATTAAAATTATTTTTATTTAAAAAAATATAATAATTTATAATATTAAATAAAATAAAGATACAAATAAAAAAAAAAAAAGATAAAATTCAATTAATGGGTATTATTTGAGGAATAAAAGAATATTACTTTAGTAATAATATAAATTTGACATATTTATGTTATAAATTTAACTAATTCTTTCATTAGAAGTAATTGCTAATTTACTATTAAGTGGTTTAAGAGACCAATACTTGCTTTCAGTCATCTAATGAAGAATAATTATTAATTCAATTAATAAAATTTTTAATAGAAATTCTTTCAATTACAATAGGTATAAATCTATGATTTGATCCACAAATTTCAGAACATTGACCATAAAAAATTCCTGGGCGATTAATATAAAGATTTCCTTGATTGAGTCGACCAGGATTAGCATCAATTTTAACTCCTAGAGAAGGGATAGTTCACGAATGAATTACATCTGTTGCTGTAATTATAATACGAATTTGATTATTTATAGGTAAGACAATACGATTATCAACATCTAATAAACGGAAATTTTTTATTTCTGAATTATTATATTGAATTATATAAGAATCAAATTCAATATTATTAAAGTCAGAGTATTCATAGCTTCAATATCATTGATGGCCAATAGATTTTAAGGTGATTAATGGATTATTAAGTTCATCTAATAGATATAAAAGACGAAGAGAAGGTAAAGCTACAAAAATTAGGGTGATAGCTGGAATGATTGTTCAAATTAGTTCAATTATTTGACCTTCTAGTAAAAATCGATTAATATAATTATTAAAAAATAAGTTAATCATTAAATATCTAACTAAAATAGTAATTATAATTAAAATAACTAAAGTATGATCATGAAAAAAAATAATTTGTTCTATTAGGGGAGATGCTCCATTTTGGAGATTAAAGTTAGATCAGGTTGCCATTTCTAAAAAAAGGATAATCCTTTATAAATGGGGTTTAAATCCATTACATATAATCTGCCATATTAGAAATTTCTTAAAATAGGAAGTTCATTATAAGAATGTTCTGCTGGAGGTAAATTTTGCAGTCATTCAATAGAAGATGATATATTAAGGGAGAATAAAATTATTCGTTTATTAATTATTGATTCTCAAATAATTAATATTATTATTATTATAGATAATAAAGAAATATAAGAGCCAAAAGAGGAAATGATATTTCAAGAAATGAAACTGTCAGGATAATCAGAATATCGACGAGGTATTCCTGCTAATCCTAAAAAATGTTGAGGAAAAAAAGTTAAATTTACTCCAATAAATATTGTAAAAAATTGAATTTTTAAAAGAAAAGGATTAAGGGAAAGACCTGAAAATAAAGGATATCAGTGAATAAATCCTCCTATAATTGCAAATACAGCTCCTATAGATAAGACATAATGAAAATGAGCTACTACATAATAAGTATCATGAAGGGAAACATCAATAGATGAATTTGCTAAAATTACACCAGTTAATCCTCCAACAGTGAAAAGAAAAATAAATCCTAAACTTCATAAAATAGAAGGACTGTAATTAATTTGTGTTCCATGTAAAGTGGCGAGTCAACTGAAAATTTTAATTCCCGTAGGTACGGCAATAATTATTGTGGCTGAGGTAAAGTAAGCTCGAGTATCAATATCTATTCCTACTGTAAATATATGATGAGCTCAAACAATAAATCCTAAAAGGCCAATTGCTATTATAGCATAAATTATTCCTAAACAACCAAAAGTTTCTTTTTTACCTCTTTCTTGAGAAATAATATGAGAAATTATTCCAAATCCAGGTAAAATTAAAATATAAACTTCAGGATGGCCAAAAAATCAAAATAAATGTTGATATAAGATAGGATCTCCTCCTCCAGCAGGATCAAAGAAAGAAGTATTAAGATTACGATCTGTGAGAAGTATAGTAATAGCTCCAGCTAAAACAGGGAGAGATAGAAGTAATAATAAAGCTGTAATACCTACTGCTCATACAAATAAAGGTATTTGATCGAAAGATATGTTATTAACTCGTATATTAATAATTGTTGTAATAAAATTAATTGCTCCTAGAATGGAAGAAATTCCTGCTAAGTGTAAGGAAAAAATAGCTAGATCAACTGATCTGCCTCTATGTGCAATATTAGAAGAAAGAGGGGGGTAAACTGTTCATCCTGTGCCTGCTCCATTTTCAACAATTCTTCTAGAAATTAATAAAGTTAAAGAAGGGGGTAAAAGTCAAAATCTTATATTATTTATTCGAGGAAAGGCTATATCAGGAGCTCCTAATATTAAAGGGACTAATCAATTACCAAATCCTCCGATTATGATTGGTATAACTATAAAAAAAATTATAATAAAAGCATGAGCTGTAACAATAGTATTATAAATTTGATCATCTCCAATTAAAGAGCCAGGATTTCCTAATTCAGTTCGAATTAATAAACTTAAAGAAGTGCCTAAAATTCCAGCTCAAATTCCAAAAATAAAATATAATGTTCCAATATCTTTATGATTAGTAGAATATAGTCATTTTCGCTAATAAAATGGCTGAAATATAAGCGATAAATTGTAAATTTATTTATGAGAAATAATCTCTTTTATTAATTAAGTCTTATAGTCAATAATGATGTAAAATTGCAAATTTTAAGGAGTAATTTTTTTTTTACTAAGGCTTAAAGAATTTCTTTTTTTATAATTTTGAAGATTATTAGTTTATATAACTTAAAACCTTACATAAAAAAAAAAGTTCTTAAGATTATTCCTAGTAAAGAAATTATACTTAGTAAATTAATAATAAATAATGAGTTAATTTTAGAAAAAAATTTAAATCATTTTATTTTTAGATAATTAAATATTAGTGATGAATAAACAATTCGAATATAATAAAATAATAAAATTAAACTTATTATAATAAAAATAAAAGTAATAAAAAAAAGTTGATTATTTAATAAAAAATTAATAATAATTCATTTAGGGAAAAAACCTAAAAATGGTGGTAATCCTCCTAATGATAAAAAATTAATCAGGAAAGAAATTTTAATTAAAGAATTTATGTTAATAATAAATAATTGATTAATAAAGTAAACATTTAAAAAATTAAATAAAAAGCATATAATTCTAATTAAAAATGAATAAAAAATTAAATAAAATATTCATAAGTTTTCTCTAATTATTAAAGCTGCTAATATTCATCCTAAATTATTAATTGATGAAAAAGATATAAGTTTTCGTAAAGATGTTTGGTTAAATCCTCCTAAAGCACCAATAATAGCATTGAGAATTATAATTATAATTAAAAAGTTATAATTTATATAATAAGACAATAAAATTATGGGGGAAATTTTTTGTCAAGTTATAATAATAAAACAATTAAATCATGATAATCCTTCAATAATATTGGGAAATCAAAAATGAAAAGGGGCTGATCCTATTTTTATTAATATAGAAGAATTAATTATAATAGATAAAAAATAATTAATTTCAAATCTTTTAATTATAATTATTTTAATTAAAATTGAAAATAAAAAATTAATAGAAGCAATTGCTTGAGTAAGGAAATATTTTAAAGCTGCTTCAGAAGATAAAAGATTTTTAGAATTAGAAATAAGGGGGATAAATCTAAGTAAATTAATTTCTAGTCCAATTCAACATCCAAGCCAAGAATTAGAAGAAATGGAAATTAAAGTTCTAAAAAATAGAATAAAATAAAAAAATATTTTATTTGAATTAATATTTAGGAAAATTTATAATAGGGGGATTATAAAGAACTAAAAATTCAATTATTAATATTTATATTTTAGTGTAAGAAGCACAATAATTTTTGATATTATTAGATATAGTTTGATTCTATAAAATATAATAAAGGTAGAATTCTACATTATTTATCCTATCAGAATAATCCTTTTTTTCAGGCACTTTATTTTTAAAAAAAAGGAATTACCTTTATATTTGAGGTATGAACCCAAAAGCTTAAATTTAGCTTATTTTTAATTTATTAATTTTTATATTTATAAAAAATTAATGAGCAATGGTTAATAAATTATATTAAGTAAGAAAAATAAATTAAATTTAAAAGGAAATTAATTGTTAAAAAAAAAATAAATTGAATTTATTTATAATTTTTTTTTAATATATATATATATATATATATATATATATATTAAATATTTAATTAATTATTAAATTAAATATTATAATAAATATTTAAATATATTAATATAATTAATAATATAAATAAAAAATTGTATTTTATAAATAATATTATATTAATTTTATATTATTTAATTAATATAAATTGTTTATTTTATAAAATTAATTATTTAATTAATATAGAAGAAAAGAGAAAGAATAATAAATAAAATTTAATAATTTCTAATAAATATTTTAATATAAAAAAAAAAAAAAAAAAATCTATATGTCAAAATTAAATATATAAATAAATTTTTTATGGTTTAAATATTTTAATTTAAATTTGTTTTACATATAAATTTTAGTGTTAATTTTTAATTATTTTAATAATTTTAAAATTAAAATATAGTAGTAATTAAAATTAAAAATTTAAGAAATTAAGATTTAGTATTATTTAATAAATTATTAACAAATTTTGTGCCAGCAGTTGCGGTTATACAAAAAATAATTTAAATTTTATCAGTATATAATTAATATTATTTTAAAGAAAATAAATAATTAATTATTAAGTGAAATTTTAATAAATTAAAATTTTCATTATAAAATATGAATTATTAAATTTTTTCAAAAACTAGGATTAGATACCCTATTATTAAAAATTAAATTTAAAATGCTAAAATAGTATATAATTATTTATAAAAACTTAAATAATTTGGCGGTATTTTAGTTCATTTAGAGGAATCTGTTTATTAATTGATAATCCACGAATAAATTTACTTAATTATTTAATTTTGTATATCGTTGTTAAAAAAATATTTTTTTATAAAAATAATATTTTAAAATTTAAATAAAAATTTAACTCAGATCAAGATGCAGATTATAATTAAGAATATAATGGATTACAATAAGAAATAATTAAATGGATAATATTTTTTAAAAAATATTGGAAGGTGGATTTAAATGTAATTTTATTTAGTTTAATAAAATGATTTTAAATTAAAATATGTACATATTGCCCGTCGCTTTCATTTATAAATTGAAATAAGTCGTAACAAAGTAGAGGTACTGGAAAGTGTTTCTAGAAAGAACAAATTAGAGCTTGAAAAAGTATTTCATTTACATTGAAAAGATATTATATTAATAATTAATTTGAGGGGGAAAAATTAATAAATAAAAAATAATAAAAAAATTTTTAAAATATAGATATTTAATGGGGGTTAAAGTATTTATAAAGAAAAAATTAAAAATTTTATAGTGAATTAGTATTGTAAAATAAATTTTAAATATTTGAAAATTAATCAAAATAAAAGTAAATTTAATTTATTGTATCTTGTGTATCAGAGTTTATTAATAAAATTTTTTATGAAAAAAATTCTCGAATTTAAAAGAGTTAATTAATTATAAAAGTTAATGTTGAATAATTATTTTTAATAATTAATTAGAAATGAAATGTTAATCGTTTTTAAATATATCTAGTTTTTTTAGAAAAAAATTTAATTTAAAATATTTTATTATATAATTTTTATTAATTAAATTTTTATTAAAAAATATTCAATATTTTAAGGGATAAGCTTTAAAATAAAATATTATAATATATAAATTAAATTTATAATTTAAAATTTTAGAATTTATATTGTTAATAAATTATAATTTTTTATAAATAATTTAATTTATTTTAAAATTTAAAATTAAATATTTAATTTTTTATAAAAAAATAATTTATAATTAAATAAAAATTAATTATAATGATAAAATTAGTATATTAAAATGTAGATAATAAATTTATATTTATTAAAAATTAAGTAAAGGAATTAGGCAAAAATTTATATTCACTTGTTTATCAAAAACATGTCTTTTTGAAAATAATATAAAGTCTAATCTGCCCACTGATAAATTATTAAAGGGCTGCAGTATTTTGACTGTACAAAGGTAGCATAATCAATAGTCTCTTAATTGGTGACTTGTATGAAAGATTGGATGAGATATAAACTGTCTCTACTTAATTAATAAAATTTAATTTTTTAATTAAAAAGTTAAAATAATTTTAAAAGACGAGAAGACCCTATAGAGTTTTATAATTTAATTAATTAATTATTAATATATAAATTTTAAAATTAGAATTAATTAAATTATTTTATTGGGGTGATAGAAAAATTAAAATAACTTTTTTTAAAATTTAACATTAATTTATGATTTAATGATCCATTAATAATGATTATAAGAAAAAATTACCTTAGGGATAACAGCGTAATTTTTTTTTTTAGTTCTTATAAGAAAAAAAGTTTGCGACCTCGATGTTGGATTAAGATAAAATTTAAATGCAAAAGTTTAAAATTTTTGATCTGTTCGATCATTAAAATCTTACATGATCTGAGTTCAAACCGGTGTGAGCCAGGTTGGTTTCTATCTTTAGAAAAATATAATATTTTAGTACGAAAGGATCAAATATTAAAAATAATTTTTATAAAATGAATGTTATTAATAAATTAATAACTATTTTGGCAGAAAAAATGTAATGATTTTAGAAGTCATGAATATATAATTATTTATATATATAGTAAATGATACTAAAAGATATAATATTATTTATTATTGGAATATTAATTATAATTATTGGTGTTTTAGTAGGGGTTGCTTTTTTAACTTTATTAGAACGTAAAGTTTTAGGTTATATTCAAATTCGAAAAGGACCTAATAAAGTTGGTTTTATAGGAATTTTACAGCCTTTTTCTGATGCTATTAAATTATTTACTAAGGAGCATACTTTTCCTAATTATTCTAATTATATATCTTATTATTTTTCTCCTGTTATTAGATTTATTATTTCTTTAATATTATGAATATTAATTCCTTATTATTTTAATATAATTAGATTTAATTTAGGAATTTTATTTTTTTTATGTTGTACTAGTTTAGGAGTTTATACTGTTATGGTTGCTGGATGATCTTCTAATTCTAATTATGCTTTATTGGGAGGTTTACGAGCAGTTGCTCAAACTATTTCTTATGAAGTTAGATTAGCTTTAATTATATTATCAAGAATTATTTTAATTATAGATTTTAATTTAATATTATTTTTTTTTTACCAAGAAATAATTTGATTTTTATTTTTAATAATTCCTTTAAGATTATGTTGAATATCGTCAAGATTAGCTGAAACTAATCGAACTCCTTTTGATTTTGCTGAAGGGGAAAGAGAATTAGTATCAGGGTTTAATATTGAGTATAGAAGAGGGGGATTTGCTTTAATTTTTTTAGCAGAATATTCTAGAATTTTATTCATAAGATTATTATTTATTTTAATATATATAGGAGGTTATAGGCTTAGATTAATTTTTTATTTAAAATTAGTTTTTATTTCTTTTTTATTTATTTGAGTGCGGGGAACTTTACCTCGATATCGTTATGATAAATTAATATATTTATCTTGAAAAGGGTATTTACCTATTTCATTAAATTTTTTATTATTTTTTATTGGGGTAAAAATTTTTTTAAATTAAATAATATTTTTAGTATAAATTAATAGAATAAGTATTCTTTCTTAAGTTTTCAAAACAAATGCTTATACAAGCTCATTAATTTAAGTATTAATTAAAAATTAAGTTATCTCAAAATTTATTAATAATAGGATTAATAATAAAATAAGAAAAGTATATAATAGTTAATAATTGGCCAGTAATAATGTAAGGGTCTTCAACTGGTCGTGCTCCAATTCAAGTTAATAAAAAAATAGTAATAATTATAATTCAGAAAATAATTTGGTTAATAGGATAGAATTGAATTCCTTGTATTTTTTTATTAAATGTAAATGGTAAGATAATTAAAATTAAGATAGATATAACTAAAGCAATTACTCCTCCTAATTTATTAGGAATAGATCGTAAAATTGCATAAGCGAATAAGAAATATCATTCAGGTTGAATATGGATAGGAGTTACTAATGGATTAGCAGGAATAAAATTATCTGGATCTCCCAATAAATAAGGATTAGTTAAAGTTAAAAGAGTTAATAATAAAATTAAAATAATGAATCCAATTAAATCCTTAAATGTAAAAAATGGGTGAAAAGGAATTTTATCTAAATTACTATTAATTCCTAATGGATTATTAGATCCTGTTTGATGTAAGAATAAAAGGTGAATTATTGTTAATATAAGAATAATAAAAGGAAATAAAAAATGGAAAGAATAAAATCGAGTTAGAGTAGCATTATCTACAGCAAATCCTCCTCAAATTCAATTTACTAATATAGTTCCTAAATAAGGAATAGCTGAAAGAAGATTTGTAATAACAGTAGCTCCTCAAAAAGATATTTGTCCTCATGGTAAAACATATCCTATAAATGCAGTTGCCATTAGAACAAATAAAATAATAACTCCAATTATTCAAGTAAATTTTAAATTGAAAGATTCATAATAAATTCCTCGTCCAATATGTAAATAAATACAAATAAAAAAAAAAGAAGCTCCATTGGCATGTAATGTTCGAATTAATCAACCATAATTTACATTTCGACAAATATAATTAACACTATAAAATGCTATTTCAATATTTGCTGTATAATATATAGTTAAAAATAAACCTGTTAAAATTTGAATAATAAGACATAAAGCTAAAAGAGATCCAAAATTTCATCAAATGGAAATATTAGAAGGAGAAGGAAGATCAATTAATGAACTGTTAATAATTTTAAGTAAAGGATGGGTTTTTCGTAAGGTTGAAAATTTATTTATCATTAGAAATTAGATGAACGAAGTGGGCCGAAAAAAATATTTGTAATTTTTACTACTGCTACGAGTGCAATAAATAAATAAATAATTATTATTGTTATTAAAAAATATGTTTGATTATTATATAATTTAGATAAATTAATTTTATTTTCATTATTAAAAAAAATATAAGGATTAAGAATATCATTTATTTCATAATTGAAGAAGAAATTAAGTCAATTTATATTATATATATATTATTGAAATAAAGAAAATAATAATAGAAAAAAATAGAAAAATATTTTTTAAATAAATATTAATATTAAATATTTCATTGGAGGCAATTCTAGAAACATAAATAAATAAAACTAATAATCCTCCTAAAAATACTAGGAATAAAATATAGGAAAATCAATAAGTATTTAATAATATGCCAGATAGTATACAAGTAAGTAAAGTTTGAATAAGAATTATTAATCCTATTGATAAAGGATGATTTAAAAATAATATAATAAAAGAAAATAATATAATTATTAATGAAATAAAAATTTTAATGATATCAAAGAATATTTTAATAAAAATAATAATTTTGGAGATTATAGATAAAGAAATTCTTTTTCTTTGAAGTTTTTAAAGAAAAAGACTTATTTTTGATTTACAAGACCAATGTTTTATTTAAACTATAAAAACTACTAATGATAATAAATATGATAATAGTTATTTTAATTATATTTATTTTTGGGAATATAATTTTTGCCTCTAAACATAAACATTTATTAATTGTTTTATTAAGTTTAGAATTTATTGTTTTAAGAATTTTTTTTTTTTTTGTTATTACTTTTAATAATATAGAAAATGATACTTATATAATAATAGTTTTTTTATTATTTTCAGTATGTGAAGGAGCTTTAGGTTTATCAATTTTAGTTTCTATAATTCGTACTCATGGTAATGATTATTTTCAAAGATTTAATTTATTATAAAATGATAAAATTTTTATTTATAATAATTTTTATAATTCCTTTATGTTTTTTAAAAAATATATTTTGAATGGTTCAAATAATAATAATAGTGATTATATTTTTATTTATAAATTTAAGTATTAATATTTATAATTTTAGAAATTTAAGATATATAATAGGTTGTGATTTAATTTCATATGGGTTAATTTTATTAAGAATTTGAATTTGCTTATTGATAATTATAGCAAGAGAAAATTTGAATAAAATAAAATTTTACTCAAATTTTTTTTTATTTAATGTTTTAATTTTATTAATTATATTATATTTAATTTTTAGTGTAATAAATTTATTTTTATTTTATTTATTTTTCGAAAGAAGATTAATTCCTACTTTATTATTAATTATTGGATGGGGTTATCAACCTGAACGAATTCAGGCAGGAGCTTATTTATTATTTTATACTTTATTTGTTTCTTTACCTATATTAATAGGAATTTTTTTTATTTTTCATAACTTAAATTATATAATTATATATTTTTATAAATTTTTTAGAATAGATTATTTTTTATTATATTTATCAATAATTTTGGCTTTTTTAGTAAAGATACCTATATATTTTGTTCATTTATGACTTCCTAAGGCTCATGTAGAGGCTCCGGTTTCAGGTTCAATAATTTTAGCTGGAATTATGTTAAAATTAGGAGGTTATGGACTTTTACGAATTATAATTCTTTTTCAAAAAATTGGAATAAAATTTAATTTTATTTGAGTAGTTATTAGATTATTAGGTGGTTTATTTATTAGATTAAATTGTTTTTGTCAAGTTGATATGAAATCTTTAATTGCTTATTCGTCAGTAGCCCATATAAGATTAGTGATTTGTGGTATTATAACTATAAATTACTGAGGTTATGTAGGTTCTTATATTATAATAATTGGTCATGGTTTATGTTCTTCAGGAATATTTTGTTTAGCTAATATTAATTATGAACGTTTACAAAGACGAAGATTATATATTAATAAGGGGATAATAAATTTTATACCTTCGATAAGATTGTGGTGATTTTTATTAATATCCTCAAATATAGCAGCTCCACCTTCAATAAATTTAATGGGAGAGATTAGATTAATTAATAGAGTAGTAGGATGATCTTGATTATCAATAATTACTTTGATTATGATTTCTTTTTTTAGAGCTGGTTATAGATTATATTTATATTCTTATACACAACATGGAAAATATAATTTAGGAATTTATAGATTTTATACAGGGGTATCACGGGAATATTTAATATTAATATTACATTGATTACCTCTTAATGTTTTAGTTTTAAAAATTGATTATTTTTTTATTTGATTTTATTTAAATAATTTAAATATAAAATATTGATTTGTGGAGTCAAAAATATGAAATTTCATTTTAAATCATTAAAAGATATTCTATTTGTTTTATTAGATTTTTTTTTTTATTTTTTTTTAGAATAATAAGTTTTTTTTTTATAATATATTTTATTATGGAGAATTTAACTTTATTTTTAGAGTGGGAAATTATTTCTTTTAGGTCTATAAGAGTAGTAATGTCTATTTTATTGGATTGAATATCTTTATTATTTTTAATATTTGTTTTAATAATTTCTTCTTCTGTAATTTATTATAGAGGAAGATATATACATTCAGAGTTAAATTTAAATCGATTTATTATTTTAGTTTTATTATTTGTATTATCGATAGTTTTATTGATTATTAGACCTAATATAATTAGAATTTTTTTAGGATGAGATGGGTTAGGTTTAGTTTCATATTGTTTGGTAATTTATTATCAAAATATTAAGTCTTATAATGCAGGAATATTAACTGCTTTATCTAATCGTATTGGAGATGTAATAATTTTAATGGTTATTGCTTGAATAATAAATTATGGTAGATGAAATTATATTTTTTATTTAAATTTTATAAATAATGATTTTATAATAAAATTTATTAGATTTTTATTAATTATTGCAGCTATAACAAAGAGAGCTCAGATTCCTTTTAGATCTTGATTACCTGCAGCAATAGCAGCTCCTACTCCAGTATCGGCTTTAGTTCATTCTTCTACTTTAGTTACTGCTGGCGTTTATTTATTAATTCGATTTAATATGATGTTAGTTGATATAATTTTTTTAAAGTTTTTATTAGTTTTATCAGGGTTAACTATATTTATGGCTGGTATTTCTGCTAATTATGAATTTGATTTAAAAAAAATTATTGCTTTATCTACTTTAAGACAATTAGGATTAATAATAAGAATTTTAAGAATAGGATTAGCTGATTTAGCTTTTTTTCATTTATTAACTCATGCTATGTTTAAGGCTTTATTGTTTATATGTGCGGGTGTTATTATTCATATAATAAATGATATTCAAGATATTCGTTATATAGGAGGAATTAGATTTTATATTCCTTTAACTTCATTATGTTTAAATATTTCTAATTTAGCTTTATGCGGTATTCCTTTTTTAGCTGGATTTTATTCAAAGGATTTAATTTTAGAAATAGTTAGTATAAGAAATTTAAATATATTAATTTTTTTTTTATATTATTTTTCTACTGGTTTAACTATATTTTATACTATTCGTTTATTATTTTATTTAATAATTAATGATTATAATTTATTAGTAGTTTATAATTTATATGATGAGGATTATATAATATTAAAGAGAATATTTATATTATTAGGAATAAGATTAGTAGTAGGAAGAATATTAAGTTGATTAATTTTTAATTATCCTTATATAATTTATTTACCTTTTAATATAAAAATAATAGTAATTTATGTAAGAATATTAGGATTATTAATAGGATATTTAATTAGAAATATAAAAATTTATTCTGTGAATAAATTTTTAATAACTTATAGTTTAAGAAATTTTTTATGTTTAATATGATTTATACCTAATTTATCTACTTATGGTTTAAATTATTATTTTTTAAAATTAGGTCAAAATATTATAAAAAATATTGATATGGGATGAAGAGAAATTTATAGAGGTCAAGGTATATTTGATATTATTAAAAATTATTCTGTTTACTATAATTTTTATCAAATAAATAATTTTAAAATTTATTTATTTAGTTTTATTTTATGAATATTAATTATATATTTAATATTTTTAATTTAATTAATTTAAATAGCTTATAAAAAGAGCATAATATTGAAGATATTAGGGAGATTATTAAATCTTTAAATATTTATAAAAAATTTTTTTTTATTTTTACAATGAAAATGTAATGTTTTAATAATAAACTATATAAATAGAAATATTAATGGTTATTAACCACTATAATTTAAGTTAGTAGCTTAATTTTTATATTTCATAATTTAATTGGAATTTTTTATTCAATAATATCATTAACAGTGATATACCTCTATTTTGGTTTCAATTAATTATTTAAATAAGGAGTTATTAACTCTTTCTTTTAAGTCGAAATTAAATGCAATATTTGCTTCTTATTTAAGATAAATTAAAAATTAATATTTTTTGAATGCAAATCAAATGTTTTTTATAAACTATAATCCTAATTTGTTCAATTAAGTATATTTTGATTTCATTCATGATAAAGTCCAATTAATAATATAATTAAAAAAAAAAATCTAATTTTTATTATTGTAGAAAAATTTACTAAGTTAAAACAATTAATTAAAGGGAAAATTAATGCAATTTCAATATCAAAAATTAAAAAAATTATAGTAATTAAAAAAAAATGAAGAGAAAATGGTATTCGTGCAGAAGATTTGGGATCAAATCCACATTCAAATGGAGAATTTTTTTCTCGATCTATAAATGATTTTTTTGATAAGATTAAGGATAAAAGTATTAAAATATTAGAAATTAATATAATTATAATAGTTAATGTTAATAATAAATTAATTATTTATATTAAATTAAATTAAACTTTTTGATTGGAAGTCAAATATACTAAATATATTATATAAATAAATTAGTTTCCTCATCAATAAATTGAAATATAAAGGAATAATCATACTACATCAACAAAATGTCAATATCATGCTGCTGCTTCAAATCCAAAATGATGATTATTAGAAAAATGGAAATTTAAATGACGGATAAGACAAATAGAAAGGAAAATTGTTCCAATAATTACATGAAGTCCATGAAATCCTGTTGCTACAAAAAAAGTAGAACCATAAATTCTATCTGCAATAGAAAAAGAAGCTTCAAAATATTCATATGCTTGTAGAATAGAAAAATAAATTCCTAATATAATAGTAATAAATAATCCTTGAGTTATTTGAGAAAAATTATTTTCTATAATTGCATGGTGAGCTCAGGTGACTGTAATTCCTGAGGTAATTAAAATAATTGTATTTAATAATGGAATTTGAAAGGGGTTAAATGGGATAATTCTAAAGGGAGGTCATATTGCCCCAATTTCAATATTAGGTGAAAGACTACTATGAAAAAAAGCTCAAAAAAATGAAATAAAGAAAAATACTTCAGAGATAATAAAAAGAATTATTCCTCATCGTAAACCTTTTGATACAAATAAAGTATGTTTACCTTGGAAAGTACCTTCTCGACAAATATCTCGTCATCATTGATATATTGTTAATAAAATAATTATGTAGCCTAAAATTATTAAATTTATGTTAAAATTGTGAAATCATTTAATTATTCCTGTAACTAAAGTTATTACTCCAATGGATCCTGTTAAAGGTCAAGGACTAAAATCTACTAAGTGGTAAGGGTGATTATTGTGTATTGTCATTAATTAGTTTCACTAGAATATAATGTTCTAAGAATAGAAATTACATAAGATTGAATAATTGCAACTGCTGATTCAAGAATTAATAATAAAATTTGAATAAAAATTAGAAAAATTAATATATAGGAAGGTATATTAATTCCAGTATTTCTTAATAATGTAAGAAGAAGATGACCTGCAATTATATTAGCAGTTAGTCGAACTGCTAATGTTCCTGGTCGAATAATATTACTAATTGTTTCAATTAATACTATAAAAGGTATAAGAATACTAGGAGTTCCTTGAGGAATTATGTGAATAAATATATGTTGGTAATTATTAATTCAACCATATAGTATGAATCTTAATCATAATGAAAGGGAGATAGAGAGAGAAATTGTTAAATGACTTGTTCTAGTAAAAATATAAGGAAATAGTCCTAAAAAATTATTAAATAAAATAAAAGAAAATAATGAAATAAAAATAAAAGTTGATCCATTAAATCTATTAGGACCTAATAAAGTTTTAAATTCATTGTGTAATTTATTAAGAATTAAATTTCAAAAAACAAATTTACGATTGGGAATAAATCAAAATGAATATGGAATAATAATTAAACCAATAAAGGTTCTAATTCAATTTAATTGTAGATTAAATAAATTAGTTGAAGGATCAAAAATTGAAAATAAATTACTTATCATTTTCAGTTAAAATTTTTTTTAATATTTTTATTTTGATTATTATTAAAATTATTTTTATTTAAAAAAATATAATAATTTATAATATTAAATAAAATAAAGATACAAATAAAAAAAAAAAAAGATAAAATTCAATTAATGGGTATTATTTGAGGAATAAAAGAATATTACTTTAGTAATAATATAAATTTGACATATTTATGTTATAAATTTAACTAATTCTTTCATTAGAAGTAATTGCTAATTTACTATTAAGTGGTTTAAGAGACCAATACTTGCTTTCAGTCATCTAATGAAGAATAATTATTAATTCAATTAATAAAATTTTTAATAGAAATTCTTTCAATTACAATAGGTATAAATCTATGATTTGATCCACAAATTTCAGAACATTGACCATAAAAAATTCCTGGGCGATTAATATAAAGATTTCCTTGATTGAGTCGACCAGGATTAGCATCAATTTTAACTCCTAGAGAAGGGATAGTTCACGAATGAATTACATCTGTTGCTGTAATTATAATACGAATTTGATTATTTATAGGTAAGACAATACGATTATCAACATCTAATAAACGGAAATTTTTTATTTCTGAATTATTATATTGAATTATATAAGAATCAAATTCAATATTATTAAAGTCAGAGTATTCATAGCTTCAATATCATTGATGGCCAATAGATTTTAAGGTGATTAATGGATTATTAAGTTCATCTAATAGATATAAAAGACGAAGAGAAGGTAAAGCTACAAAAATTAGGGTGATAGCTGGAATGATTGTTCAAATTAGTTCAATTATTTGACCTTCTAGTAAAAATCGATTAATATAATTATTAAAAAATAAGTTAATCATTAAATATCTAACTAAAATAGTAATTATAATTAAAATAACTAAAGTATGATCATGAAAAAAAATAATTTGTTCTATTAGGGGAGATGCTCCATTTTGGAGATTAAAGTTAGATCAGGTTGCCATTTCTAAAAAAAGGATAATCCTTTATAAATGGGGTTTAAATCCATTACATATAATCTGCCATATTAGAAATTTCTTAAAATAGGAAGTTCATTATAAGAATGTTCTGCTGGAGGTAAATTTTGCAGTCATTCAATAGAAGATGATATATTAAGGGAGAATAAAATTATTCGTTTATTAATTATTGATTCTCAAATAATTAATATTATTATTATTATAGATAATAAAGAAATATAAGAGCCAAAAGAGGAAATGATATTTCAAGAAATGAAACTGTCAGGATAATCAGAATATCGACGAGGTATTCCTGCTAATCCTAAAAAATGTTGAGGAAAAAAAGTTAAATTTACTCCAATAAATATTGTAAAAAATTGAATTTTTAAAAGAAAAGGATTAAGGGAAAGACCTGAAAATAAAGGATATCAGTGAATAAATCCTCCTATAATTGCAAATACAGCTCCTATAGATAAGACATAATGAAAATGAGCTACTACATAATAAGTATCATGAAGGGAAACATCAATAGATGAATTTGCTAAAATTACACCAGTTAATCCTCCAACAGTGAAAAGAAAAATAAATCCTAAACTTCATAAAATAGAAGGACTGTAATTAATTTGTGTTCCATGTAAAGTGGCGAGTCAACTGAAAATTTTAATTCCCGTAGGTACGGCAATAATTATTGTGGCTGAGGTAAAGTAAGCTCGAGTATCAATATCTATTCCTACTGTAAATATATGATGAGCTCAAACAATAAATCCTAAAAGGCCAATTGCTATTATAGCATAAATTATTCCTAAACAACCAAAAGTTTCTTTTTTACCTCTTTCTTGAGAAATAATATGAGAAATTATTCCAAATCCAGGTAAAATTAAAATATAAACTTCAGGATGGCCAAAAAATCAAAATAAATGTTGATATAAGATAGGATCTCCTCCTCCAGCAGGATCAAAGAAAGAAGTATTAAGATTACGATCTGTGAGAAGTATAGTAATAGCTCCAGCTAAAACAGGGAGAGATAGAAGTAATAATAAAGCTGTAATACCTACTGCTCATACAAATAAAGGTATTTGATCGAAAGATATGTTATTAACTCGTATATTAATAATTGTTGTAATAAAATTAATTGCTCCTAGAATGGAAGAAATTCCTGCTAAGTGTAAGGAAAAAATAGCTAGATCAACTGATCTGCCTCTATGTGCAATATTAGAAGAAAGAGGGGGGTAAACTGTTCATCCTGTGCCTGCTCCATTTTCAACAATTCTTCTAGAAATTAATAAAGTTAAAGAAGGGGGTAAAAGTCAAAATCTTATATTATTTATTCGAGGAAAGGCTATATCAGGAGCTCCTAATATTAAAGGGACTAATCAATTACCAAATCCTCCGATTATGATTGGTATAACTATAAAAAAAATTATAATAAAAGCATGAGCTGTAACAATAGTATTATAAATTTGATCATCTCCAATTAAAGAGCCAGGATTTCCTAATTCAGTTCGAATTAATAAACTTAAAGAAGTGCCTAAAATTCCAGCTCAAATTCCAAAAATAAAATATAATGTTCCAATATCTTTATGATTAGTAGAATATAGTCATTTTCGCTAATAAAATGGCTGAAATATAAGCGATAAATTGTAAATTTATTTATGAGAAATAATCTCTTTTATTAATTAAGTCTTATAGTCAATAATGATGTAAAATTGCAAATTTTAAGGAGTAATTTTTTTTTTACTAAGGCTTAAAGAATTTCTTTTTTTATAATTTTGAAGATTATTAGTTTATATAACTTAAAACCTTACATAAAAAAAAAAGTTCTTAAGATTATTCCTAGTAAAGAAATTATACTTAGTAAATTAATAATAAATAATGAGTTAATTTTAGAAAAAAATTTAAATCATTTTATTTTTAGATAATTAAATATTAGTGATGAATAAACAATTCGAATATAATAAAATAATAAAATTAAACTTATTATAATAAAAATAAAAGTAATAAAAAAAAGTTGATTATTTAATAAAAAATTAATAATAATTCATTTAGGGAAAAAACCTAAAAATGGTGGTAATCCTCCTAATGATAAAAAATTAATCAGGAAAGAAATTTTAATTAAAGAATTTATGTTAATAATAAATAATTGATTAATAAAGTAAACATTTAAAAAATTAAATAAAAAGCATATAATTCTAATTAAAAATGAATAAAAAATTAAATAAAATATTCATAAGTTTTCTCTAATTATTAAAGCTGCTAATATTCATCCTAAATTATTAATTGATGAAAAAGATATAAGTTTTCGTAAAGATGTTTGGTTAAATCCTCCTAAAGCACCAATAATAGCATTGAGAATTATAATTATAATTAAAAAGTTATAATTTATATAATAAGACAATAAAATTATGGGGGAAATTTTTTGTCAAGTTATAATAATAAAACAATTAAATCATGATAATCCTTCAATAATATTGGGAAATCAAAAATGAAAAGGGGCTGATCCTATTTTTATTAATATAGAAGAATTAATTATAATAGATAAAAAATAATTAATTTCAAATCTTTTAATTATAATTATTTTAATTAAAATTGAAAATAAAAAATTAATAGAAGCAATTGCTTGAGTAAGGAAATATTTTAAAGCTGCTTCAGAAGATAAAAGATTTTTAGAATTAGAAATAAGGGGGATAAATCTAAGTAAATTAATTTCTAGTCCAATTCAACATCCAAGCCAAGAATTAGAAGAAATGGAAATTAAAGTTCTAAAAAATAGAATAAAATAAAAAAATATTTTATTTGAATTAATATTTAGGAAAATTTATAATAGGGGGATTATAAAGAACTAAAAATTCAATTATTAATATTTATATTTTAGTGTAAGAAGCACAATAATTTTTGATATTATTAGATATAGTTTGATTCTATAAAATATAATAAAGGTAGAATTCTACATTATTTATCCTATCAGAATAATCCTTTTTTTCAGGCACTTTATTTTTAAAAAAAAGGAATTACCTTTATATTTGAGGTATGAACCCAAAAGCTTAAATTTAGCTTATTTTTAATTTATTAATTTTTATATTTATAAAAAATTAATGAGCAATGGTTAATAAATTATATTAAGTAAGAAAAATAAATTAAATTTAAAAGGAAATTAATTGTTAAAAAAAAAATAAATTGAATTTATTTATAATTTTTTTTTAATATATATATATATATATATATATATATATTAAATATTTAATTAATTATTAAATTAAATATTATAATAAATATTTAAATATATTAATATAATTAATAATATAAATAAAAAATTGTATTTTATAAATAATATTATATTAATTTTATATTATTTAATTAATATAAATTGTTTATTTTATAAAATTAATTATTTAATTAATATAGAAGAAAAGAGAAAGAATAATAAATAAAATTTAATAATTTCTAATAAATATTTTAATATAAAAAAAAAAAAAAAAAAATCTATATGTCAAAATTAAATATATAAATAAATTTTTTATGGTTTAAATATTTTAATTTAAATTTGTTTTACATATAAATTTTAGTGTTAATTTTTAATTATTTTAATAATTTTAAAATTAAAATATAGTAGTAATTAAAATTAAAAATTTAAGAAATTAAGATTTAGTATTATTTAATAAATTATTAACAAATTTTGTGCCAGCAGTTGCGGTTATACAAAAAATAATTTAAATTTTATCAGTATATAATTAATATTATTTTAAAGAAAATAAATAATTAATTATTAAGTGAAATTTTAATAAATTAAAATTTTCATTATAAAATATGAATTATTAAATTTTTTCAAAAACTAGGATTAGATACCCTATTATTAAAAATTAAATTTAAAATGCTAAAATAGTATATAATTATTTATAAAAACTTAAATAATTTGGCGGTATTTTAGTTCATTTAGAGGAATCTGTTTATTAATTGATAATCCACGAATAAATTTACTTAATTATTTAATTTTGTATATCGTTGTTAAAAAAATATTTTTTTATAAAAATAATATTTTAAAATTTAAATAAAAATTTAACTCAGATCAAGATGCAGATTATAATTAAGAATATAATGGATTACAATAAGAAATAATTAAATGGATAATATTTTTTAAAAAATATTGGAAGGTGGATTTAAATGTAATTTTATTTAGTTTAATAAAATGATTTTAAATTAAAATATGTACATATTGCCCGTCGCTTTCATTTATAAATTGAAATAAGTCGTAACAAAGTAGAGGTACTGGAAAGTGTTTCTAGAAAGAACAAATTAGAGCTTGAAAAAGTATTTCATTTACATTGAAAAGATATTATATTAATAATTAATTTGAGGGGGAAAAATTAATAAATAAAAAATAATAAAAAAATTTTTAAAATATAGATATTTAATGGGGGTTAAAGTATTTATAAAGAAAAAATTAAAAATTTTATAGTGAATTAGTATTGTAAAATAAATTTTAAATATTTGAAAATTAATCAAAATAAAAGTAAATTTAATTTATTGTATCTTGTGTATCAGAGTTTATTAATAAAATTTTTTATGAAAAAAATTCTCGAATTTAAAAGAGTTAATTAATTATAAAAGTTAATGTTGAATAATTATTTTTAATAATTAATTAGAAATGAAATGTTAATCGTTTTTAAATATATCTAGTTTTTTTAGAAAAAAATTTAATTTAAAATATTTTATTATATAATTTTTATTAATTAAATTTTTATTAAAAAATATTCAATATTTTAAGGGATAAGCTTTAAAATAAAATATTATAATATATAAATTAAATTTATAATTTAAAATTTTAGAATTTATATTGTTAATAAATTATAATTTTTTATAAATAATTTAATTTATTTTAAAATTTAAAATTAAATATTTAATTTTTTATAAAAAAATAATTTATAATTAAATAAAAATTAATTATAATGA
>NW_027181743.1:0-23147 GCF_028537555.1 Battus philenor | reverse complement strand
ATGAAAGAACATAAAATGCATGTAAGAAGAGAGAGAAAATAAAAAAGATCGTGAAAAAATTAATAAACTGTAAAACAAAAGTCCCTGTCCCCAAAAATTAGGGGTACGAGAGGCTCCCAATAGCGGGGGCCATATAAAAAAAATATAACTTAGGAAACTTTTAGGGTAGAAATATTCTTAAACGAAAAAAAATCACAATAAGTTGGAAGTTTTTTTTATTTTCTGTCCGGATGAAGTCGCTGACACAGCTAGCTTATAAATGTTAATAGTTTGTTAACAAAAGCTCGGAGGTCTAAGTTTTGCTGCGTTAAACAAACCAGTCATACCAAGCGCAGATCTGTTTACAGATTTTTTCTTTCACACAAGTATTTCAAAATTAATTGTAACATTTATTGAAAACTTTCAAACAATATAAAACCAAATAAAGATATATTTTATAAATGTATAGTATTAATATTAATGTTAAAACATGTCGTATTAATATATTGAATGAGAGCTTATTCAATACTTCTTGACCGCATTTTCATTAACATTTACCTATACCTGTAAATCAATGATATATTTATGCATCAAATACTCTCTTATCGTACAAATTATATTAGTTCTATTATCATCCAATCCTTTATTCGTAGTTAATAGTTACCATGTTTATCGAATAAAAAGACATAGACATTAATACATATACATAACACATAATCAATATCATTTATTTTAAAAGCAAACATTACTAGATTGGCGGTAAAAAAACAATGCCATTTGATTTGTAACATTAGCGCTTACAAATTGCAAAAAAATCTCTCTCTCTTAAGGACCGAAATACATAGAGTCATAATAATAGCGATTAAAAATAATAGGTGTATAGATTGGTTCCATGATATCTGAAATAAAATACTCTTATGTGAAGCAAACCGAATGTTGGATTCATAAAGGAAAGCTTAGTCTAGCATGGTTTCGGTAGATGTTATTGCTGTTATCTCTGTGGCTTTGACAGCTTTAACTCAACAGAACGTTCGAAATCGGGGTCCTTTGTAGCTTATATTTATAGAAACTTGTTGCTACAAATTTGATATTTATACCCCTGAGCGAATAATATAACAAATGGAGCTAAAATTCGCTTGTGTGGTCATATTACCGAGAATCGTCTTTTCATTACCCATTCGTTATTAAAATAGAAAGCAAAAAGAACTAAAATGCATTAACACATGTATTATATTGCACATAAATTACAATGGTAACGTTTTACCGAACAGAATAATTGCTGCTAAACCATCACAATGAAAGAGCTAATGTTGATTTGTTTTTTATTTTAAATTCCGAGTTAATTTCGTAAGCGCATTATTGTATAGATAATTTATGATATATTTAATGGAGAGCTCCACACCCGCACACTCGCAAGCCGCTGCAAGCGCCTCCAGATTGTAGACCGGCAGCCGGCGCGGGGCCGGCGAAGTCCTCGCTCACGATGGCCACGTCGCCGTAGCCGCAGCCGTACGACACGGCGCCCGCACCGGCGGAGGGCACCGCGCCCTCCAGCTGCGTGCTGCCGAGGAATGGCAGCTGCCCGGTCACAGCCAGCACGCCCGCGTACTCGTTCTCCGACAGCACGGACACGCCGTGCGGTGGCACGGGGGAGGCGCTGGTCACGGCAAAGCCTCCGCCGTCGGCGGCGGCCAGCGCGGCGGCGGCGGCCAGAGAACACTCATGGTAAGCCGGGACCACGTCGTACCGCCCCCCACTGCACCCGCTGTACCCGCGCTGCGGCACGCATTGCCCGCAGACACTCTGCAACTGAACCAAATCACAATTAAGTCACACTCATGAAAACTAATTGAATAGCATTTCATTTTTTAATTTCCTCATTAAACTCACCGATACTAAAAATCCGAGGAAGCTGCAGAGGCGTACGATGTTCGTGGCTGGCATTTTGTTTACTTGCACTTCAGTACTTTGAATGAACGAGTGGGTAGTCAGTGAGTAACTTTGAACTCTTATTCCTGGCTTTTATATTGTCCTATCATACATTTGTTTGTCAATTGTTGAGAATTACATAATTTGCAAAATACGATAGGCATATTAGACGTGACCAAGTTACGAAAGTAGATGATAATTTGCAATGCAATTGTTTATTTTCGTCGAAACGGTTAACCTGTTGTCTTAAGATTGTGTTTCAGAATTCTTCGTTGATGCAAAACCACGTAAACGCTGATTAGTTAAAGGCGGTTTCAAAACTAATACATTCCACAGTATAAAAGCATACGCGCGTGAATAACTAATCAAGTCAGTGAAACAGCAGAAAGAAACAGACATGTCACCGTTCGCCTTCCTCGGAGTATTGTCATGCATGACCGCGTGCGTTGTTCAGGTAAAGGAGGAGCATAGTCCACAAACATATTTGTCTACTCGTATTATAAAAAGGTTTTGAATGTATTTGTTAATGTTCAGAACGCGATCGGGCAGTGCGTGATGCCACAATACGGAGCGGGTCTCGTGTTGGGAGGCCGCGGTCTGGGCGGCTGCGGCAGGGGCGCTGCGGAGCCGGTGGGCGCGTACGGCGGGGCCGGGACGGGTGACCTGGACGTCGCCGGCGAGCTGCCCGTGGCGGGCACCACGCTCGTCTCCGGACAGGTGCCGATACTGGGCGCCGTGCAGTTCGCAGGGGAGGTGCCCTCGGCAGGCGTGGTCACCATCGTAGGACAGTGCGGCTGTGACTGCCACGGCAACCTGCTGTATTGATCAATTCATTAATTCAAGATTTAAATAAATTTGATCTTATGTTTTCGACTTTTGACTTTTATTTCAAATCATTATTTGTGCAGTGTGTTCGTAACATCGCAAAGTGACAACAACATGTGATAAACTTAGTAAGATATATGTCGTATTCATAATATGCTGCGTACTGTAAATGAAAACGGTTAAAGGGACTTTAACCGTTTTCATTTACAGTATGATGTGATGTTTGTCGAAATAAGACCTCTTTTTCTCTCTCTCCTTCAAATAAATCTGTGCTGTCGTTAGAGAGTGTTGCAATTATCGAAACTGCTGCAACAATGAGACGTTTGCGTTGTTGTAGTAGGGTTTGATGTTTGGACTCTAGGTTAACGTGTATTTATGGAAGGCCTGTAGTATCCAAATAAAATAACATATATTTTAGAAAATATTAAAGTTGATATCGTACTATTACATAAATCTCTTCGTTTTGTACGTGTAAACATAAAATCTACATTTTTCAACACAAGATAAATTTAATTCAATGTACTATAATTTTTATATTTACACTTTCACCCCTTTAAAACGTTTAAACCAATTTATTTCCAATCACCCTGTGTAAAGGGATCGCTCTGAATATGTAATACTATTTTTTTAGCAGTAAATAGTCTAGAGGGACAGAAAGTAAACAATGATTAATTTTAGTATGTCGTAATTAGAATTTCGAAAAGGCTGTTACTAACCGTCACACCAACATTGCGTTATTTACCATTTGCAGAAAGTTTATTTTTGGGATAGATACATTTGCCTTGTGTTTAGCAACATAGTTTTCATTGAAGTTAAAATCTCCCTCTCTAGTTCTAGTTACAAATGGGCTTCTCGTGTACGTAGCACGCGTACGGTACTACCAGCGGGAAGTTAACGGAAGGGGTACGTACAGTAAATTGTCTATAACGATGACAAGCTATATAAAATATTATTAACGGAGATCGAATAATTGTATATATAAGTCAATGTAATTTTTTAAGGTAATAAATTATGGAGACGGCTTTAGGAAGTTACAAATAAATGAAACAACAAAAATATTTTTAGCAGTATATTCTAGAGGACAAACAAATGAAGTTTGTCGTCTCCCACGAACGAGCAGGTATTGTTATCCGTCTCACTCATACATACGTAAAGTGGTTTCCATAATAAGCCACCACGTGAACTTGAGGTACCTATGCATCGCAATATTCAATCTCTGGTAATGAATAAACATTTGCCTTGAAAATTAAAAGGTATAAGGTAAAGGTTTTGTGTTCTTAATCTGATTGACGACGTGTTAGAAACATTACATATCGATAGAACGAAACGTTTTAATTGAATGATTGCAAATATATATATTCGTGTCTATAACATTTCCACATTTTGTAATTTATACGCTTCCAGAATTGACTCAATTATATTTTTAGATAGTACTAAAAATAACTAAGAAACATCTGGTATAAAGAATAAAAGAAGATACGATACGAAATGAATGATACGATAGTGAAAGAGCAAGTCAATTCTGCACCCTAATTCGTTTTCTACTTTACATTAACATGTGTTTTTTTTTCTATAAGCTGCTACGCTACATTAATAACTCATATTAAAAGAATTGTTGATACGATAGTGTAATAATTGATGCTCCGTTTAATAATTTAAAAAGTTAGTAAATTTTCATCAAATTATCTATACAAATATATAAACCTTGAGTGTCTGTTTGTAATATTAAAATAACTGTTTTTTATTAAATGCTGAATATATAAACAAGGCGTATACCAAATATACATTTTTTTTTCTTAATCTGTCCATCTATTTGTTCCGACTAATCACTCAAATGGCATGACGAATTTTGACGAGACTTATACTGTCAGCTATCTAATGTAAAAGGATATAACTCGGTCTAGTGTAAAAATCAAGGAGGAATCAATAGCCTCCCTGATAAGAGAAGAAATAACAAAGGAAGTCTTCCTATTACTCTGTAGAGATATAATTAGTAAAAATGTAAATAACTAAAATCAATTAAAATAATGTAAAACAATGTGATAATGTAATAATTTTATATAGAAATAAAATAAAAATATAAAATAAAGAAAATGTAAATGGGTAATGAGGGATGAATGGAAGGCGTTATAGAGCGAAATGGTAAGAAAGAAGGAATGTGGTAAGAAATATCGAATGAAAGAACATAAAATGCATGTAAGAAGAGAGAGAAAATAAAAAAGATCGTGAAAAAATTAATAAACTGTAAAACAAAAGTCCCTGTCCCCAAAAATTAGGGGTACGAGAGGCTCCCAATAGCGGGGGCCATATAAAAAAAATATAACTTAGGAAACTTTTAGGGTAGAAATATTCTTAAACGAAAAAAAATCACAATAAGTTGGAAGTTTTTTTTATTTTCTGTCCGGATGAAGTCGCTGACACAGCTAGCTTATAAATGTTAATAGTTTGTTAACAAAAGCTCGGAGGTCTAAGTTTTGCTGCGTTAAACAAACCAGTCATACCAAGCGCAGATCTGTTTACAGATTTTTTCTTTCACACAAGTATTTCAAAATTAATTGTAACATTTATTGAAAACTTTCAAACAATATAAAACCAAATAAAGATATATTTTATAAATGTATAGTATTAATATTAATGTTAAAACATGTCGTATTAATATATTGAATGAGAGCTTATTCAATACTTCTTGACCGCATTTTCATTAACATTTACCTATACCTGTAAATCAATGATATATTTATGCATCAAATACTCTCTTATCGTACAAATTATATTAGTTCTATTATCATCCAATCCTTTATTCGTAGTTAATAGTTACCATGTTTATCGAATAAAAAGACATAGACATTAATACATATACATAACACATAATCAATATCATTTATTTTAAAAGCAAACATTACTAGATTGGCGGTAAAAAAACAATGCCATTTGATTTGTAACATTAGCGCTTACAAATTGCAAAAAAATCTCTCTCTCTTAAGGACCGAAATACATAGAGTCATAATAATAGCGATTAAAAATAATAGGTGTATAGATTGGTTCCATGATATCTGAAATAAAATACTCTTATGTGAAGCAAACCGAATGTTGGATTCATAAAGGAAAGCTTAGTCTAGCATGGTTTCGGTAGATGTTATTGCTGTTATCTCTGTGGCTTTGACAGCTTTAACTCAACAGAACGTTCGAAATCGGGGTCCTTTGTAGCTTATATTTATAGAAACTTGTTGCTACAAATTTGATATTTATACCCCTGAGCGAATAATATAACAAATGGAGCTAAAATTCGCTTGTGTGGTCATATTACCGAGAATCGTCTTTTCATTACCCATTCGTTATTAAAATAGAAAGCAAAAAGAACTAAAATGCATTAACACATGTATTATATTGCACATAAATTACAATGGTAACGTTTTACCGAACAGAATAATTGCTGCTAAACCATCACAATGAAAGAGCTAATGTTGATTTGTTTTTTATTTTAAATTCCGAGTTAATTTCGTAAGCGCATTATTGTATAGATAATTTATGATATATTTAATGGAGAGCTCCACACCCGCACACTCGCAAGCCGCTGCAAGCGCCTCCAGATTGTAGACCGGCAGCCGGCGCGGGGCCGGCGAAGTCCTCGCTCACGATGGCCACGTCGCCGTAGCCGCAGCCGTACGACACGGCGCCCGCACCGGCGGAGGGCACCGCGCCCTCCAGCTGCGTGCTGCCGAGGAATGGCAGCTGCCCGGTCACAGCCAGCACGCCCGCGTACTCGTTCTCCGACAGCACGGACACGCCGTGCGGTGGCACGGGGGAGGCGCTGGTCACGGCAAAGCCTCCGCCGTCGGCGGCGGCCAGCGCGGCGGCGGCGGCCAGAGAACACTCATGGTAAGCCGGGACCACGTCGTACCGCCCCCCACTGCACCCGCTGTACCCGCGCTGCGGCACGCATTGCCCGCAGACACTCTGCAACTGAACCAAATCACAATTAAGTCACACTCATGAAAACTAATTGAATAGCATTTCATTTTTTAATTTCCTCATTAAACTCACCGATACTAAAAATCCGAGGAAGCTGCAGAGGCGTACGATGTTCGTGGCTGGCATTTTGTTTACTTGCACTTCAGTACTTTGAATGAACGAGTGGGTAGTCAGTGAGTAACTTTGAACTCTTATTCCTGGCTTTTATATTGTCCTATCATACATTTGTTTGTCAATTGTTGAGAATTACATAATTTGCAAAATACGATAGGCATATTAGACGTGACCAAGTTACGAAAGTAGATGATAATTTGCAATGCAATTGTTTATTTTCGTCGAAACGGTTAACCTGTTGTCTTAAGATTGTGTTTCAGAATTCTTCGTTGATGCAAAACCACGTAAACGCTGATTAGTTAAAGGCGGTTTCAAAACTAATACATTCCACAGTATAAAAGCATACGCGCGTGAATAACTAATCAAGTCAGTGAAACAGCAGAAAGAAACAGACATGTCACCGTTCGCCTTCCTCGGAGTATTGTCATGCATGACCGCGTGCGTTGTTCAGGTAAAGGAGGAGCATAGTCCACAAACATATTTGTCTACTCGTATTATAAAAAGGTTTTGAATGTATTTGTTAATGTTCAGAACGCGATCGGGCAGTGCGTGATGCCACAATACGGAGCGGGTCTCGTGTTGGGAGGCCGCGGTCTGGGCGGCTGCGGCAGGGGCGCTGCGGAGCCGGTGGGCGCGTACGGCGGGGCCGGGACGGGTGACCTGGACGTCGCCGGCGAGCTGCCCGTGGCGGGCACCACGCTCGTCTCCGGACAGGTGCCGATACTGGGCGCCGTGCAGTTCGCAGGGGAGGTGCCCTCGGCAGGCGTGGTCACCATCGTAGGACAGTGCGGCTGTGACTGCCACGGCAACCTGCTGTATTGATCAATTCATTAATTCAAGATTTAAATAAATTTGATCTTATGTTTTCGACTTTTGACTTTTATTTCAAATCATTATTTGTGCAGTGTGTTCGTAACATCGCAAAGTGACAACAACATGTGATAAACTTAGTAAGATATATGTCGTATTCATAATATGCTGCGTACTGTAAATGAAAACGGTTAAAGGGACTTTAACCGTTTTCATTTACAGTATGATGTGATGTTTGTCGAAATAAGACCTCTTTTTCTCTCTCTCCTTCAAATAAATCTGTGCTGTCGTTAGAGAGTGTTGCAATTATCGAAACTGCTGCAACAATGAGACGTTTGCGTTGTTGTAGTAGGGTTTGATGTTTGGACTCTAGGTTAACGTGTATTTATGGAAGGCCTGTAGTATCCAAATAAAATAACATATATTTTAGAAAATATTAAAGTTGATATCGTACTATTACATAAATCTCTTCGTTTTGTACGTGTAAACATAAAATCTACATTTTTCAACACAAGATAAATTTAATTCAATGTACTATAATTTTTATATTTACACTTTCACCCCTTTAAAACGTTTAAACCAATTTATTTCCAATCACCCTGTGTAAAGGGATCGCTCTGAATATGTAATACTATTTTTTTAGCAGTAAATAGTCTAGAGGGACAGAAAGTAAACAATGATTAATTTTAGTATGTCGTAATTAGAATTTCGAAAAGGCTGTTACTAACCGTCACACCAACATTGCGTTATTTACCATTTGCAGAAAGTTTATTTTTGGGATAGATACATTTGCCTTGTGTTTAGCAACATAGTTTTCATTGAAGTTAAAATCTCCCTCTCTAGTTCTAGTTACAAATGGGCTTCTCGTGTACGTAGCACGCGTACGGTACTACCAGCGGGAAGTTAACGGAAGGGGTACGTACAGTAAATTGTCTATAACGATGACAAGCTATATAAAATATTATTAACGGAGATCGAATAATTGTATATATAAGTCAATGTAATTTTTTAAGGTAATAAATTATGGAGACGGCTTTAGGAAGTTACAAATAAATGAAACAACAAAAATATTTTTAGCAGTATATTCTAGAGGACAAACAAATGAAGTTTGTCGTCTCCCACGAACGAGCAGGTATTGTTATCCGTCTCACTCATACATACGTAAAGTGGTTTCCATAATAAGCCACCACGTGAACTTGAGGTACCTATGCATCGCAATATTCAATCTCTGGTAATGAATAAACATTTGCCTTGAAAATTAAAAGGTATAAGGTAAAGGTTTTGTGTTCTTAATCTGATTGACGACGTGTTAGAAACATTACATATCGATAGAACGAAACGTTTTAATTGAATGATTGCAAATATATATATTCGTGTCTATAACATTTCCACATTTTGTAATTTATACGCTTCCAGAATTGACTCAATTATATTTTTAGATAGTACTAAAAATAACTAAGAAACATCTGGTATAAAGAATAAAAGAAGATACGATACGAAATGAATGATACGATAGTGAAAGAGCAAGTCAATTCTGCACCCTAATTCGTTTTCTACTTTACATTAACATGTGTTTTTTTTTCTATAAGCTGCTACGCTACATTAATAACTCATATTAAAAGAATTGTTGATACGATAGTGTAATAATTGATGCTCCGTTTAATAATTTAAAAAGTTAGTAAATTTTCATCAAATTATCTATACAAATATATAAACCTTGAGTGTCTGTTTGTAATATTAAAATAACTGTTTTTTATTAAATGCTGAATATATAAACAAGGCGTATACCAAATATACATTTTTTTTTCTTAATCTGTCCATCTATTTGTTCCGACTAATCACTCAAATGGCATGACGAATTTTGACGAGACTTATACTGTCAGCTATCTAATGTAAAAGGATATAACTCGGTCTAGTGTAAAAATCAAGGAGGAATCAATAGCCTCCCTGATAAGAGAAGAAATAACAAAGGAAGTCTTCCTATTACTCTGTAGAGATATAATTAGTAAAAATGTAAATAACTAAAATCAATTAAAATAATGTAAAACAATGTGATAATGTAATAATTTTATATAGAAATAAAATAAAAATATAAAATAAAGAAAATGTAAATGGGTAATGAGGGATGAATGGAAGGCGTTATAGAGCGAAATGGTAAGAAAGAAGGAATGTGGTAAGAAATATCGAATGAAAGAACATAAAATGCATGTAAGAAGAGAGAGAAAATAAAAAAGATCGTGAAAAAATTAATAAACTGTAAAACAAAAGTCCCTGTCCCCAAAAATTAGGGGTACGAGAGGCTCCCAATAGCGGGGGCCATATAAAAAAAATATAACTTAGGAAACTTTTAGGGTAGAAATATTCTTAAACGAAAAAAAATCACAATAAGTTGGAAGTTTTTTTTATTTTCTGTCCGGATGAAGTCGCTGACACAGCTAGCTTATAAATGTTAATAGTTTGTTAACAAAAGCTCGGAGGTCTAAGTTTTGCTGCGTTAAACAAACCAGTCATACCAAGCGCAGATCTGTTTACAGATTTTTTCTTTCACACAAGTATTTCAAAATTAATTGTAACATTTATTGAAAACTTTCAAACAATATAAAACCAAATAAAGATATATTTTATAAATGTATAGTATTAATATTAATGTTAAAACATGTCGTATTAATATATTGAATGAGAGCTTATTCAATACTTCTTGACCGCATTTTCATTAACATTTACCTATACCTGTAAATCAATGATATATTTATGCATCAAATACTCTCTTATCGTACAAATTATATTAGTTCTATTATCATCCAATCCTTTATTCGTAGTTAATAGTTACCATGTTTATCGAATAAAAAGACATAGACATTAATACATATACATAACACATAATCAATATCATTTATTTTAAAAGCAAACATTACTAGATTGGCGGTAAAAAAACAATGCCATTTGATTTGTAACATTAGCGCTTACAAATTGCAAAAAAATCTCTCTCTCTTAAGGACCGAAATACATAGAGTCATAATAATAGCGATTAAAAATAATAGGTGTATAGATTGGTTCCATGATATCTGAAATAAAATACTCTTATGTGAAGCAAACCGAATGTTGGATTCATAAAGGAAAGCTTAGTCTAGCATGGTTTCGGTAGATGTTATTGCTGTTATCTCTGTGGCTTTGACAGCTTTAACTCAACAGAACGTTCGAAATCGGGGTCCTTTGTAGCTTATATTTATAGAAACTTGTTGCTACAAATTTGATATTTATACCCCTGAGCGAATAATATAACAAATGGAGCTAAAATTCGCTTGTGTGGTCATATTACCGAGAATCGTCTTTTCATTACCCATTCGTTATTAAAATAGAAAGCAAAAAGAACTAAAATGCATTAACACATGTATTATATTGCACATAAATTACAATGGTAACGTTTTACCGAACAGAATAATTGCTGCTAAACCATCACAATGAAAGAGCTAATGTTGATTTGTTTTTTATTTTAAATTCCGAGTTAATTTCGTAAGCGCATTATTGTATAGATAATTTATGATATATTTAATGGAGAGCTCCACACCCGCACACTCGCAAGCCGCTGCAAGCGCCTCCAGATTGTAGACCGGCAGCCGGCGCGGGGCCGGCGAAGTCCTCGCTCACGATGGCCACGTCGCCGTAGCCGCAGCCGTACGACACGGCGCCCGCACCGGCGGAGGGCACCGCGCCCTCCAGCTGCGTGCTGCCGAGGAATGGCAGCTGCCCGGTCACAGCCAGCACGCCCGCGTACTCGTTCTCCGACAGCACGGACACGCCGTGCGGTGGCACGGGGGAGGCGCTGGTCACGGCAAAGCCTCCGCCGTCGGCGGCGGCCAGCGCGGCGGCGGCGGCCAGAGAACACTCATGGTAAGCCGGGACCACGTCGTACCGCCCCCCACTGCACCCGCTGTACCCGCGCTGCGGCACGCATTGCCCGCAGACACTCTGCAACTGAACCAAATCACAATTAAGTCACACTCATGAAAACTAATTGAATAGCATTTCATTTTTTAATTTCCTCATTAAACTCACCGATACTAAAAATCCGAGGAAGCTGCAGAGGCGTACGATGTTCGTGGCTGGCATTTTGTTTACTTGCACTTCAGTACTTTGAATGAACGAGTGGGTAGTCAGTGAGTAACTTTGAACTCTTATTCCTGGCTTTTATATTGTCCTATCATACATTTGTTTGTCAATTGTTGAGAATTACATAATTTGCAAAATACGATAGGCATATTAGACGTGACCAAGTTACGAAAGTAGATGATAATTTGCAATGCAATTGTTTATTTTCGTCGAAACGGTTAACCTGTTGTCTTAAGATTGTGTTTCAGAATTCTTCGTTGATGCAAAACCACGTAAACGCTGATTAGTTAAAGGCGGTTTCAAAACTAATACATTCCACAGTATAAAAGCATACGCGCGTGAATAACTAATCAAGTCAGTGAAACAGCAGAAAGAAACAGACATGTCACCGTTCGCCTTCCTCGGAGTATTGTCATGCATGACCGCGTGCGTTGTTCAGGTAAAGGAGGAGCATAGTCCACAAACATATTTGTCTACTCGTATTATAAAAAGGTTTTGAATGTATTTGTTAATGTTCAGAACGCGATCGGGCAGTGCGTGATGCCACAATACGGAGCGGGTCTCGTGTTGGGAGGCCGCGGTCTGGGCGGCTGCGGCAGGGGCGCTGCGGAGCCGGTGGGCGCGTACGGCGGGGCCGGGACGGGTGACCTGGACGTCGCCGGCGAGCTGCCCGTGGCGGGCACCACGCTCGTCTCCGGACAGGTGCCGATACTGGGCGCCGTGCAGTTCGCAGGGGAGGTGCCCTCGGCAGGCGTGGTCACCATCGTAGGACAGTGCGGCTGTGACTGCCACGGCAACCTGCTGTATTGATCAATTCATTAATTCAAGATTTAAATAAATTTGATCTTATGTTTTCGACTTTTGACTTTTATTTCAAATCATTATTTGTGCAGTGTGTTCGTAACATCGCAAAGTGACAACAACATGTGATAAACTTAGTAAGATATATGTCGTATTCATAATATGCTGCGTACTGTAAATGAAAACGGTTAAAGGGACTTTAACCGTTTTCATTTACAGTATGATGTGATGTTTGTCGAAATAAGACCTCTTTTTCTCTCTCTCCTTCAAATAAATCTGTGCTGTCGTTAGAGAGTGTTGCAATTATCGAAACTGCTGCAACAATGAGACGTTTGCGTTGTTGTAGTAGGGTTTGATGTTTGGACTCTAGGTTAACGTGTATTTATGGAAGGCCTGTAGTATCCAAATAAAATAACATATATTTTAGAAAATATTAAAGTTGATATCGTACTATTACATAAATCTCTTCGTTTTGTACGTGTAAACATAAAATCTACATTTTTCAACACAAGATAAATTTAATTCAATGTACTATAATTTTTATATTTACACTTTCACCCCTTTAAAACGTTTAAACCAATTTATTTCCAATCACCCTGTGTAAAGGGATCGCTCTGAATATGTAATACTATTTTTTTAGCAGTAAATAGTCTAGAGGGACAGAAAGTAAACAATGATTAATTTTAGTATGTCGTAATTAGAATTTCGAAAAGGCTGTTACTAACCGTCACACCAACATTGCGTTATTTACCATTTGCAGAAAGTTTATTTTTGGGATAGATACATTTGCCTTGTGTTTAGCAACATAGTTTTCATTGAAGTTAAAATCTCCCTCTCTAGTTCTAGTTACAAATGGGCTTCTCGTGTACGTAGCACGCGTACGGTACTACCAGCGGGAAGTTAACGGAAGGGGTACGTACAGTAAATTGTCTATAACGATGACAAGCTATATAAAATATTATTAACGGAGATCGAATAATTGTATATATAAGTCAATGTAATTTTTTAAGGTAATAAATTATGGAGACGGCTTTAGGAAGTTACAAATAAATGAAACAACAAAAATATTTTTAGCAGTATATTCTAGAGGACAAACAAATGAAGTTTGTCGTCTCCCACGAACGAGCAGGTATTGTTATCCGTCTCACTCATACATACGTAAAGTGGTTTCCATAATAAGCCACCACGTGAACTTGAGGTACCTATGCATCGCAATATTCAATCTCTGGTAATGAATAAACATTTGCCTTGAAAATTAAAAGGTATAAGGTAAAGGTTTTGTGTTCTTAATCTGATTGACGACGTGTTAGAAACATTACATATCGATAGAACGAAACGTTTTAATTGAATGATTGCAAATATATATATTCGTGTCTATAACATTTCCACATTTTGTAATTTATACGCTTCCAGAATTGACTCAATTATATTTTTAGATAGTACTAAAAATAACTAAGAAACATCTGGTATAAAGAATAAAAGAAGATACGATACGAAATGAATGATACGATAGTGAAAGAGCAAGTCAATTCTGCACCCTAATTCGTTTTCTACTTTACATTAACATGTGTTTTTTTTTCTATAAGCTGCTACGCTACATTAATAACTCATATTAAAAGAATTGTTGATACGATAGTGTAATAATTGATGCTCCGTTTAATAATTTAAAAAGTTAGTAAATTTTCATCAAATTATCTATACAAATATATAAACCTTGAGTGTCTGTTTGTAATATTAAAATAACTGTTTTTTATTAAATGCTGAATATATAAACAAGGCGTATACCAAATATACATTTTTTTTCTTAATCTGTCCATCTATTTGTTCCGACTAATCACTCAAATGGCATGACGAATTTTGACGAGACTTATACTGTCAGCTATCTAATGTAAAAGGATATAACTCGGTCTAGTGTAAAAATCAAGGAGGAATCAATAGCCTCCCTGATAAGAGAAGAAATAACAAAGGAAGTCTTCCTATTACTCTGTAGAGATATAATTAGTAAAAATGTAAATAACTAAAATCAATTAAAATAATGTAAAACAATGTGATAATGTAATAATTTTATATAGAAATAAAATAAAAATATAAAATAAAGAAAATGTAAATGGGTAATGAGGGATGAATGGAAGGCGTTATAGAGCGAAATGGTAAGAAAGAAGGAATGTGGTAAGAAATATCGAATGAAAGAACATAAAATGCATGTAAGAAGAGAGAGAAAATAAAAAAGATCGTGAAAAAATTAATAAACTGTAAAACAAAAGTCCCTGTCCCCAAAAATTAGGGGTACGAGAGGCTCCCAATAGCGGGGGCCATATAAAAAAAATATAACTTAGGAAACTTTTAGGGTAGAAATATTCTTAAACGAAAAAAAATCACAATAAGTTGGAAGTTTTTTTTATTTTCTGTCCGGATGAAGTCGCTGACACAGCTAGCTTATAAATGTTAATAGTTTGTTAACAAAAGCTCGGAGGTCTAAGTTTTGCTGCGTTAAACAAACCAGTCATACCAAGCGCAGATCTGTTTACAGATTTTTTCTTTCACACAAGTATTTCAAAATTAATTGTAACATTTATTGAAAACTTTCAAACAATATAAAACCAAATAAAGATATATTTTATAAATGTATAGTATTAATATTAATGTTAAAACATGTCGTATTAATATATTGAATGAGAGCTTATTCAATACTTCTTGACCGCATTTTCATTAACATTTACCTATACCTGTAAATCAATGATATATTTATGCATCAAATACTCTCTTATCGTACAAATTATATTAGTTCTATTATCATCCAATCCTTTATTCGTAGTTAATAGTTACCATGTTTATCGAATAAAAAGACATAGACATTAATACATATACATAACACATAATCAATATCATTTATTTTAAAAGCAAACATTACTAGATTGGCGGTAAAAAAACAATGCCATTTGATTTGTAACATTAGCGCTTACAAATTGCAAAAAAATCTCTCTCTCTTAAGGACCGAAATACATAGAGTCATAATAATAGCGATTAAAAATAATAGGTGTATAGATTGGTTCCATGATATCTGAAATAAAATACTCTTATGTGAAGCAAACCGAATGTTGGATTCATAAAGGAAAGCTTAGTCTAGCATGGTTTCGGTAGATGTTATTGCTGTTATCTCTGTGGCTTTGACAGCTTTAACTCAACAGAACGTTCGAAATCGGGGTCCTTTGTAGCTTATATTTATAGAAACTTGTTGCTACAAATTTGATATTTATACCCCTGAGCGAATAATATAACAAATGGAGCTAAAATTCGCTTGTGTGGTCATATTACCGAGAATCGTCTTTTCATTACCCATTCGTTATTAAAATAGAAAGCAAAAAGAACTAAAATGCATTAACACATGTATTATATTGCACATAAATTACAATGGTAACGTTTTACCGAACAGAATAATTGCTGCTAAACCATCACAATGAAAGAGCTAATGTTGATTTGTTTTTTATTTTAAATTCCGAGTTAATTTCGTAAGCGCATTATTGTATAGATAATTTATGATATATTTAATGGAGAGCTCCACACCCGCACACTCGCAAGCCGCTGCAAGCGCCTCCAGATTGTAGACCGGCAGCCGGCGCGGGGCCGGCGAAGTCCTCGCTCACGATGGCCACGTCGCCGTAGCCGCAGCCGTACGACACGGCGCCCGCACCGGCGGAGGGCACCGCGCCCTCCAGCTGCGTGCTGCCGAGGAATGGCAGCTGCCCGGTCACAGCCAGCACGCCCGCGTACTCGTTCTCCGACAGCACGGACACGCCGTGCGGTGGCACGGGGGAGGCGCTGGTCACGGCAAAGCCTCCGCCGTCGGCGGCGGCCAGCGCGGCGGCGGCGGCCAGAGAACACTCATGGTAAGCCGGGACCACGTCGTACCGCCCCCCACTGCACCCGCTGTACCCGCGCTGCGGCACGCATTGCCCGCAGACACTCTGCAACTGAACCAAATCACAATTAAGTCACACTCATGAAAACTAATTGAATAGCATTTCATTTTTTAATTTCCTCATTAAACTCACCGATACTAAAAATCCGAGGAAGCTGCAGAGGCGTACGATGTTCGTGGCTGGCATTTTGTTTACTTGCACTTCAGTACTTTGAATGAACGAGTGGGTAGTCAGTGAGTAACTTTGAACTCTTATTCCTGGCTTTTATATTGTCCTATCATACATTTGTTTGTCAATTGTTGAGAATTACATAATTTGCAAAATACGATAGGCATATTAGACGTGACCAAGTTACGAAAGTAGATGATAATTTGCAATGCAATTGTTTATTTTCGTCGAAACGGTTAACCTGTTGTCTTAAGATTGTGTTTCAGAATTCTTCGTTGATGCAAAACCACGTAAACGCTGATTAGTTAAAGGCGGTTTCAAAACTAATACATTCCACAGTATAAAAGCATACGCGCGTGAATAACTAATCAAGTCAGTGAAACAGCAGAAAGAAACAGACATGTCACCGTTCGCCTTCCTCGGAGTATTGTCATGCATGACCGCGTGCGTTGTTCAGGTAAAGGAGGAGCATAGTCCACAAACATATTTGTCTACTCGTATTATAAAAAGGTTTTGAATGTATTTGTTAATGTTCAGAACGCGATCGGGCAGTGCGTGATGCCACAATACGGAGCGGGTCTCGTGTTGGGAGGCCGCGGTCTGGGCGGCTGCGGCAGGGGCGCTGCGGAGCCGGTGGGCGCGTACGGCGGGGCCGGGACGGGTGACCTGGACGTCGCCGGCGAGCTGCCCGTGGCGGGCACCACGCTCGTCTCCGGACAGGTGCCGATACTGGGCGCCGTGCAGTTCGCAGGGGAGGTGCCCTCGGCAGGCGTGGTCACCATCGTAGGACAGTGCGGCTGTGACTGCCACGGCAACCTGCTGTATTGATCAATTCATTAATTCAAGATTTAAATAAATTTGATCTTATGTTTTCGACTTTTGACTTTTATTTCAAATCATTATTTGTGCAGTGTGTTCGTAACATCGCAAAGTGACAACAACATGTGATAAACTTAGTAAGATATATGTCGTATTCATAATATGCTGCGTACTGTAAATGAAAACGGTTAAAGGGACTTTAACCGTTTTCATTTACAGTATGATGTGATGTTTGTCGAAATAAGACCTCTTTTTCTCTCTCTCCTTCAAATAAATCTGTGCTGTCGTTAGAGAGTGTTGCAATTATCGAAACTGCTGCAACAATGAGACGTTTGCGTTGTTGTAGTAGGGTTTGATGTTTGGACTCTAGGTTAACGTGTATTTATGGAAGGCCTGTAGTATCCAAATAAAATAACATATATTTTAGAAAATATTAAAGTTGATATCGTACTATTACATAAATCTCTTCGTTTTGTACGTGTAAACATAAAATCTACATTTTTCAACACAAGATAAATTTAATTCAATGTACTATAATTTTTATATTTACACTTTCACCCCTTTAAAACGTTTAAACCAATTTATTTCCAATCACCCTGTGTAAAGGGATCGCTCTGAATATGTAATACTATTTTTTTAGCAGTAAATAGTCTAGAGGGACAGAAAGTAAACAATGATTAATTTTAGTATGTCGTAATTAGAATTTCGAAAAGGCTGTTACTAACCGTCACACCAACATTGCGTTATTTACCATTTGCAGAAAGTTTATTTTTGGGATAGATACATTTGCCTTGTGTTTAGCAACATAGTTTTCATTGAAGTTAAAATCTCCCTCTCTAGTTCTAGTTACAAATGGGCTTCTCGTGTACGTAGCACGCGTACGGTACTACCAGCGGGAAGTTAACGGAAGGGGTACGTACAGTAAATTGTCTATAACGATGACAAGCTATATAAAATATTATTAACGGAGATCGAATAATTGTATATATAAGTCAATGTAATTTTTTAAGGTAATAAATTATGGAGACGGCTTTAGGAAGTTACAAATAAATGAAACAACAAAAATATTTTTAGCAGTATATTCTAGAGGACAAACAAATGAAGTTTGTCGTCTCCCACGAACGAGCAGGTATTGTTATCCGTCTCACTCATACATACGTAAAGTGGTTTCCATAATAAGCCACCACGTGAACTTGAGGTACCTATGCATCGCAATATTCAATCTCTGGTAATGAATAAACATTTGCCTTGAAAATTAAAAGGTATAAGGTAAAGGTTTTGTGTTCTTAATCTGATTGACGACGTGTTAGAAACATTACATATCGATAGAACGAAACGTTTTAATTGAATGATTGCAAATATATATATTCGTGTCTATAACATTTCCACATTTTGTAATTTATACGCTTCCAGAATTGACTCAATTATATTTTTAGATAGTACTAAAAATAACTAAGAAACATCTGGTATAAAGAATAAAAGAAGATACGATACGAAATGAATGATACGATAGTGAAAGAGCAAGTCAATTCTGCACCCTAATTCGTTTTCTACTTTACATTAACATGTGTTTTTTTTTCTATAAGCTGCTACGCTACATTAATAACTCATATTAAAAGAATTGTTGATACGATAGTGTAATAATTGATGCTCCGTTTAATAATTTAAAAAGTTAGTAAATTTTCATCAAATTATCTATACAAATATATAAACCTTGAGTGTCTGTTTGTAATATTAAAATAACTGTTTTTTATTAAATGCTGAATATATAAACAAGGCGTATACCAAATATACATTTTTTTTCTTAATCTGTCCATCTATTTGTTCCGACTAATCACTCAAATGGCATGACGAATTTTGACGAGACTTATACTGTCAGCTATCTAATGTAAAAGGATATAACTCGGTCTAGTGTAAAAATCAAGGAGGAATCAATAGCCTCCCTGATAAGAGAAGAAATAACAAAGGAAGTCTTCCTATTACTCTGTAGAGATATAATTAGTAAAAATGTAAATAACTAAAATCAATTAAAATAATGTAAAACAATGTGATAATGTAATAATTTTATATAGAAATAAAATAAAAATATAAAATAAAGAAAATGTAAATGGGTAATGAGGGATGAATGGAAGGCGTTATAGAGCGAAATGGTAAGAAAGAAGGAATGTGGTAAGAAATATCGAATGAAAGAACATAAAATGCATGTAAGAAGAGAGAGAAAATAAAAAAGATCGTGAAAAAATTAATAAACTGTAAAACAAAAGTCCCTGTCCCCAAAAATTAGGGGTACGAGAGGCTCCCAATAGCGGGGGCCATATAAAAAAAATATAACTTAGGAAACTTTTAGGGTAGAAATATTCTTAAACGAAAAAAAATCACAATAAGTTGGAAGTTTTTTTTATTTTCTGTCCGGATGAAGTCGCTGACACAGCTAGCTTATAAATGTTAATAGTTTGTTAACAAAAGCTCGGAGGTCTAAGTTTTGCTGCGTTAAACAAACCAGTCATACCAAGCGCAGATCTGTTTACAGATTTTTTCTTTCACACAAGTATTTCAAAATTAATTGTAACATTTATTGAAAACTTTCAAACAATATAAAACCAAATAAAGATATATTTTATAAATGTATAGTATTAATATTAATGTTAAAACCTGTCGTATTAATATATTGAATGAGAGCTTATTCAATACTTCTTGACCGCATTTTCATTAACATTTACCTATACCTGTAAATCAATGATATATTTATGCATCAAATACTCTCTTATCGTACAAATTATATTAGTTCTATTATCATCCAATCCTTTATTCGTAGTTAATAGTTACCATGTTTATCGAATAAAAAGACATAGACATTAATACATATACATAACACATAATCAATATCATTTATTTTAAAAGCAAACATTACTAGATTGGCGGTAAAAAAACAATGCCATTTGATTTGTAACATTAGCGCTTACAAATTGCAAAAAAATCTCTCTCTCTTAAGGACCGAAATACATAGAGTCATAATAATAGCGATTAAAAATAATAGGTGTATAGATTGGTTCCATGATATCTGAAATAAAATACTCTTATGTGAAGCAAACCGAATGTTGGATTCATAAAGGAAAGCTTAGTCTAGCATGGTTTCGGTAGATGTTATTGCTGTTATCTCTGTGGCTTTGACAGCTTTAACTCAACAGAACGTTCGAAATCGGGGTCCTTTGTAGCTTATATTTATAGAAACTTGTTGCTACAAATTTGATATTTATACCCCTGAGCGAATAATATAACAAATGGAGCTAAAATTCGCTTGTGTGGTCATATTACCGAGAATCGTCTTTTCATTACCCATTCGTTATTAAAATAGAAAGCAAAAAGAACTAAAATGCATTAACACATGTATTATATTGCACATAAATTACAATGGTAACGTTTTACCGAACAGAATAATTGCTGCTAAACCATCACAATGAAAGAGCTAATGTTGATTTGTTTTTTATTTTAAATTCCGAGTTAATTTCGTAAGCGCATTATTGTATAGATAATTTATGATATATTTAATGGAGAGCTCCACACCCGCACACTCGCAAGCCGCTGCAAGCGCCTCCAGATTGTAGACCGGCAGCCGGCGCGGGGCCGGCGAAGTCCTCGCTCACGATGGCCACGTCGCCGTAGCCGCAGCCGTACGACACGGCGCCCGCACCGGCGGAGGGCACCGCGCCCTCCAGCTGCGTGCTGCCGAGGAATGGCAGCTGCCCGGTCACAGCCAGCACGCCCGCGTACTCGTTCTCCGACAGCACGGACACGCCGTGCGGTGGCACGGGGGAGGCGCTGGTCACGGCAAAGCCTCCGCCGTCGGCGGCGGCCAGCGCGGCGGCGGCGGCCAGAGAACACTCATGGTAAGCCGGGACACGTCGTACCGCCCCCCACTGCACCCGCTGTACCCGCGCTGCGGCACGCATTGCCCGCAGACACTCTGCAACTGAACCAAATCACAATTAAGTCACACTCATGAAAACTAATTGAATAGCATTTCATTTTTTAATTTCCTCATTAAACTCACCGATACTAAAAATCCGAGGAAGCTGCAGAGGCGTACGATGTTCGTGGCTGGCATTTTGTTTACTTGCACTTCAGTACTTTGAATGAACGAGTGGGTAGTCAGTGAGTAACTTTGAACTCTTATTCCTGGCTTTTATATTGTCCTATCATACATTTGTTTGTCAATTGTTGAGAATTACATAATTTGCAAAATACGATAGGCATATTAGACGTGACCAAGTTACGAAAGTAGATGATAATTTGCAATGCAATTGTTTATTTTCGTCGAAACGGTTAACCTGTTGTCTTAAGATTGTGTTTCAGAATTCTTCGTTGATGCAAAACCACGTAAACGCTGATTAGTTAAAGGCGGTTTCAAAACTAATACATTCCACAGTATAAAAGCATACGCGCGTGAATAACTAATCAAGTCAGTGAAACAGCAGAAAGAAACAGACATGTCACCGTTCGCCTTCCTCGGAGTATTGTCATGCATGACCGCGTGCGTTGTTCAGGTAAAGGAGGAGCATAGTCCACAAACATATTTGTCTACTCGTATTATAAAAAGGTTTTGAATGTATTTGTTAATGTTCAGAACGCGATCGGGCAGTGCGTGATGCCACAATACGGAGCGGGTCTCGTGTTGGGAGGCCGCGGTCTGGGCGGCTGCGGCAGGGGCGCTGCGGAGCCGGTGGGCGCGTACGGCGGGGCCGGGACGGGTGACCTGGACGTCGCCGGCGAGCTGCCCGTGGCGGGCACCACGCTCGTCTCCGGACAGGTGCCGATACTGGGCGCCGTGCAGTTCGCAGGGGAGGTGCCCTCGGCAGGCGTGGTCACCATCGTAGGACAGTGCGGCTGTGACTGCCACGGCAACCTGCTGTATTGATCAATTCATTAATTCAAGATTTAAATAAATTTGATCTTATGTTTTCGACTTTTGACTTTTATTTCAAATCATTATTTGTGCAGTGTGTTCGTAACATCGCAAAGTGACAACAACATGTGATAAACTTAGTAAGATATATGTCGTATTCATAATATGCTGCGTACTGTAAATGAAAACGGTTAAAGGGACTTTAACCGTTTTCATTTACAGTATGATGTGATGTTTGTCGAAATAAGACCTCTTTTTCTCTCTCTCCTTCAAATAAATCTGTGCTGTCGTTAGAGAGTGTTGCAATTATCGAAACTGCTGCAACAATGAGACGTTTGCGTTGTTGTAGTAGGGTTTGATGTTTGGACTCTAGGTTAACGTGTATTTATGGAAGGCCTGTAGTATCCAAATAAAATAACATATATTTTAGAAAATATTAAAGTTGATATCGTACTATTACATAAATCTCTTCGTTTTGTACGTGTAAACATAAAATCTACATTTTTCAACACAAGATAAATTTAATTCAATGTACTATAATTTTTATATTTACACTTTCACCCCTTTAAAACGTTTAAACCAATTTATTTCCAATCACCCTGTGTAAAGGGATCGCTCTGAATATGTAATACTATTTTTTTAGCAGTAAATAGTCTAGAGGGACAGAAAGTAAACAATGATTAATTTTAGTATGTCGTAATTAGAATTTCGAAAAGGCTGTTACTAACCGTCACACCAACATTGCGTTATTTACCATTTGCAGAAAGTTTATTTTTGGGATAGATACATTTGCCTTG